>NC_064813.1:42656258-42797253 GCF_023721935.1 Panthera uncia
AAAAAAAAAAAAAAAAAAAAAAAAAAAAAAAAAAAAAAAAAGTAAAACAAAGCAGAGCAAAATATAAAGGAGCAGCAGAAGCCAAAATGCACTTGTTTCCAAATGCATGTGTCTAGGTGTAACGGTCCCACTTTTCCTGTTTACGACCCCCCCCCCAGGCCCTGATCCCACCCTAGCCCATTTCACCAAAATAGTTCTTACAGGCAAAAAATAAATTTAAAGAGAATTTCCCTAGGTAGGATGAACAAGTACTTAAGTATTCCAAACACAATTAGTCAACTCCAGTTTGGGAAAGGGTGATTCAAACTCCGGTAACTGACCCATGGGAATTGTTTTCTCTTTCTATGGACTCAAGTCACACATCCAGATTCCCTTTTCAGACCTCTTTAAACACAGTCCTGTGGTCCTTGACCCTCACTAGAAATCCAGAACGAGACCTCCGAGCAGGAGAGTCCACTGCTCCTATCCCAGCAGCGCCTGCTAGAACCTGACCCTCCCTCCTCCTCCTGTCTTCCTGGCAGGCCACCTAAACTGAAAGGGGGCTCTCAGGAAGAGAAGCCAGTCCCTCACCACACTCCTTCCAGTAAAGAGACTTCAGACGGGCCTAAGGCCCTGGGATGAAGGAAGCAAAAGTAAACCAGGATGCCCTGAGGAGGGGACAAAAAAAGACCCGTTTTAGTATCTCCAAACCCTGGGCGGGGGAGAAGTAACTGGGTGGCCTACCCCGCCTCTCCCGCATTCAGACTCAGCAAATGCGCTGCTCGCCAGGGCTCCCGCCCTCCGCCACCCACCGCCCCAGACCCAACAGGACTGACCTGCCTCTCGCTTGGGAGGAAGGGGGGCGCCTGGCGAGTGGCAGCAGGGACCCGTGGTCTCGGGGGGGGCAGGGTTCCCCCTCTTCTCATCACTCCTCCTCGGCAGTCCTCCTCGGCCCCAGGCGTGCGCGCCCCCCACCCCCCCGCACCCCCGGCCAAGGCGAGCGTCCAGCCGCGACACCCGGCTCGCTACATTTCGCCTCTGCGTTAAAGCGAGGCCGCCGCTCCGCTTCCCCGAGGGGTAGGTGGCCGGGGAGGGCAGGATATACCGCCTCGGGCCCGGGCGGGGGGGACCCGGACGGGGGACCGTGGGGCTGAACTCACTCGCCCCCAATCGCTTCTTGCCCGCGGACTTGGGCCCGACTGGTTGGCTGCTAGTGGCAAACGTGATCTGGGGCAGACTGGGTGGCACCCCCCCTCCATCAAAAATAGGTTCAGGATGGACAACTGCGGCAGCCAATCGGAGGCAGGGGAGGGGGCGGGCTCAGCCTCGGCCCGGCCCCTTTCCTTCGCTTTGTGCCGGGGAGGCGGGGCGCCGGGGAAACGCAGTGCGAGGAGTGACGGCGGCTGTGGGCCGGCGGCGTGTGCCGAGAGCTCGCGGGTCCCCTCGCCCGGCGGCCGGCGACCCGAGGTTTCCGTTGCCCGGCGCTCGCCGCTCGGGGCCGCCTCCCCCGAGCCGGCCCCGCCCTGCCGCGAGCCCCCCCCACCCCCCGCCGCCGCCGCCTCGCCCTTTAAAGGCTTGTGCGCCTGTGCGCGTTTCCTCGCGCATCTTGAGTGTTTCCTCCAGCCCGTGGCCTTCGTAGCGTCGGTGTGGAGCCAGCCAGCTCTGACCCCGCGGGCTCAAGCAACCATCCCCGCGCTCCTTCCCGTGCTCGGCACCGGGAGAGAACCATCCCCACCTCGTTCTTGGACACAGCCCCTCTGCTGCTGGCTCGGCCCCTCGCGCTGCCTCCAGATCCCGCGTTCCTCTAAGCAAATGGCTCGGCCCTGACGGAACCGGCCTTAATAACGTCCCAGTTTTGGAAGGGGTGGGGATGGGCGGGCGGGAGCGAAAACAGGTCAGACTCGCGGCTGGGGTCCCACAGGCCCCACCTGAGGGAGGGGCGGAGGGGAGCTTCCTCTGACCCACCGTTCCTGGTGGCAACATAGGGGAGAGATCGCTGCATCCTGGGCGAAACGAAATCCAACTTTCCCTGACGCACCTTGTGGGATCAAAGAGGGGTGTTCCCATCTCGCCTTTTGCCACTTCCTCCCTGGGGTATCTCCACCTCTCCAACGCAAACTCAGTACCAGCTCTCTTTGGGATGTTTTTGTGCAGGCGATGTGACCTCCCCCAGAAAGGAACTGCCACCCCCAGGTTTTCCCCTCTTGTCAGTGGAACCTGTGACCAGTGGTTCCTTCCTGCCCTTTTCCACTGGGAAAGTGGCTCGGGGGGGCGTTCTAGCATGACTCCAGACCCCTGGATGGGTTTTGGAGTAGGGATGTGCCTGGGGAGAGGAGAACGCAGTGCTGGCTTTGAAGCTGTTGGCTGCCCTTTCCTCTTTCGGATACACATGAACACCCACAGCAACCTGAGCATCTAATTCCTTTGGACAAGGACGACAGACATGTGCAACCTGGCGCCCCCACCCGCCTTCCCATGCTAGTATTTAGGATTATTTCAGTTTAGCTGCTAAAACATTTGCATCAAGGGCCTGCAGCCTCTAGAGGAAATGTCAGTGTCTTAGAACCCCAATTTTGGCCTCAAACACTGGGTCTCTCTTCCTGGAGGGAGAAGTAGCTGCTAGACTAGGAAACAGTGGGCCCCACCAAAAAGGAGCCGTTTTTGAAGAGGGGGTGTAGGATTAGGCAGAAAATTAAGGCTGATGTATCTGGAGACATTTCAGTCAGGGGCTGGAGACAATTCCCGTCCTGCTGCATTCAACAGTCTTTCCTGCTGCTTTAACCCTTCCTACAGCTCAGCCACCTGTATGTAAAATCTTGCTCTCTCCCCTATTCCCTTCCCACCTTGTATTTCTTACCCACCTGAAAACAGTTCTCTCCTGTGGGTTTTTTTTTTTTTAAATCAAAGTATACCAGCCATGTGTGAAAATGCACAAAACCAGAGTTTACAGGTCAACAAATTATGACACAATGAACATACCCACATAACCGCCACCTAAATCCAGAACGAAATCATTACTGGCATCCCAGAAGCCCTCATTTTCTCTCCCAGTCACTACCCCACCCTCCTTACCAAAGGCAACCTCTAACACCACAGAATAGTTTTGCCTGCTTTGGAACTTTATATAAATGAAACCATTCAGTAGGTATCATTTGGCATCTGGTTTCTCTCACTCAATATTATGTTCGCGAAATTCATGAATATCACATTGTGGTAGCAGTCCTCACTCATGTTCGTTGCTTTACTGTATGGCATTAAATGAATATAGTATAATTTAGCTTTTATGCTGTTGATGGACATTTGAGCTGTTCCCAGTATGGGGTTATTATGAGTAATGCTGCTGTAACAGTTTTGTTTGTGTCCTTTGATACACTTAAGTTCATATTTCTGTTGGGTATGTACCTAGGAACAGAATTACTGGGTCCTAGAGTAATCATATGTTTAGTGTTAGTAAAGGCTCCTAAATAATTTTTTGAAGTGTTCCTATTAATTACACTCCTGCCAGCAGTGTCTTAGAGTTCCGGTTACTTCCCATTTTCATCAACACTCTGCATGGTCAATCCAAAAAGATTGAAAAATTTTAGCCATTCAGGGGGCGGCTCAGTTGGTTGAGCACCCGACTCTTGATTTTGGCTCAGGTCGTAGTCTCACTATTCGTGAGCTTGAGCCCTGCATTGTCAGCGCAGAGCCTGCGTGGGATTCTCTCTGTCCCTCTCTCTCTGCCCCTCCCCTGCTCTCTCTCTTTCTGAAAATAAAAAAATATTTAAAAAAAATTACCCATTCGGGTGAGTATGTAGTAGTATCTCACTGTGGTTTAAATTTACATTTCCCTGACAGCCAATGAGGTTAAGTGCCTCTTCATACCTTTAGTTGTCATTTGGATATCTGTTCGAGCATTTTGTCCATTTTGGGGGTCCCTTTTGTATTTGACTTTCTGTCTTCCTGCTTTGTAGGAGTTCTTAAATATTTCGAAGATGAGTCCTTTGTAGGTTATAGGGATTGCCAAGTATTTCTATGAGCATATGAATAGAGGACTTCGGTTTTGGGGTCTTCGGAAGCCCCAGGGCCACTCGGACAAGACTGGGGGCTCTGTGTCCACTTTGATCACTAGTGTAGTCTCAGCTCTTGGCACTTAGTAGGACTCAGCAAGTATGTTGAATGAATAACGGATGGGATAGGTAAGACTCATCCAGGTAGTTTGCCCTGTGTTGGGCTGATCCCTAAGGTCAAACATCAAGAGGGGCTGGCGGGGGCAGATTTCCTTCCAGCCCAGCCAGCTGTGACCTTGGGAAGGGGAAGACACGCAGCCCTTCCCTACTGAAAGAACAGAAATAGCTACAATCTGTGAAGAGAGAAGCACGGAAGTAGGGAGCGGAGGTCACAGATGAAAAGACAGGAACTAGCAGCAGGTAGCAAGCCAGACAGATGCTTCAGGAGAGACTCCATTGGGGGTGGATGCTCAGACACCCTCAAGGAAGACAGCGAGCATCACAGCCGACTTTTATGTGACAAGGACTTCCAAAGTCCACGTGGGTCTTCTCCTCCCTCGAGACATGCTCACTCTGAAAGCTCGTTAGTCTAAAGAGCTCTTCTATACTTAGAAACACTATTCCCTCTCTGAAGGAGGTGCCTTGACTCTTTGGTTGCAGGGTCTCATTCCCACCTCCCCGAGGGGAACTCTTTTTTTCAGGTCTAGGTGTGACTTCCCTGTGGCCTGTAATGTCCATCCTGCAGATGGAAAATGATCCAGTCACTGGCAGTCCCTCTCCAGGAAGTCTTTCCCCAGGCCTATGGCACTTCTCTGTTACCGTCCTTCTCCTTCTCTTCCTTCGGACACAGCAGATACCTGGTCAGGTCAGGGGTCTCCACAGGGGAGGGATTTCTCCCTTGCAACACCGTGACAAACTCACAGCACTCCTTTCCCAGGTTCCCTAGAAGACAACGAGGCTGGCGGTGACTTCAGAATTTTCCATATAGGATGGGTTTGGGGTAGAAGACTGGTTGGAGAGGAGCTAGATGACGTGTCATGAAATGGCATTTGTATTGCAACCACAGCATTTTCACTTAGAACGTGGGCTTTTTTGGCAGAGGTGAAGGACTTGGGGAGGGGTGGTCCTCATTGTGGAGGAGCCTGTGAGGAAGCGTCTCTGTGGGGCAGGCTTCTTCAGTCTTGCTTGGCATGTTTCCTAACACGGGGTTCATTTAGCCTCGGTCCTGAGGTCTCCAGGTCCCATGGCCTTCCATCGGGGACAGCTGAAGTCTACCAATGGCTTCTTCATGGGCCACCTGGGTACTCATCCTGAAACATCATAAAATTCCAGAGCCCTGTAAATCTTGGCTCCTCTAACCAGTGTGGTAAAGTCAGAAGACTAGCCTGACACGGCTGGAAACTTTTCTGTCTTTTGTCTCTGCTGGGCAAGGGGTGCCCCCTCCCATTTTTCCCTTGCTATAACCCCTCCCCTCCTATCTCCCTTCCAGAGGTCAACTTCTTTCCTGCTGCCCAGAGCTGAGGTGATATCCCCTTCCGGCTTCATTCAGTTCTAGGAGGATGTAGTTATGGGGGCGGGATAGGGAAGTGTGGCCATCTGTGCTCAGGGCCAGTTGCTCTCACCATCTCCTTCGCTTGTCTGTAGCTCAGCTCCCCTTTCCCAAAGTCCCCTGGATACCCTCTCTGGATTCCTTTGGGTAGGAAGTTTCCGACTATTTGGAAGCTGCAGTTCTGAAATTACTGGGTGTTACTGGGAAGCCCCAGCAGCAAGCAAAATAGCCTGGCGAAGCATCCACTGGGGACAGAGCCGTCATCTTTGAGAGGAAGTGCCGCAGAGAGGCACGTGCCCCAGTTTCTGTGCTCACATGGGTTTGAATCCACACTCAGCCACACATTAGGTGTGTGACCTTGGGTCAGCTCCTTGATGTCTCTGAGCCATGTCTATAAAACGGAGACACTACTCTTTCAGAGATGCTGTGAGCATTAGCGATAATAAGAGCATTCGGGACATTCCTGCGCATAGTAGGGATATTATGTCTTCACCAAAGAGGGAGAGGCCCCATCAAGGATCAGGCATATGCAAGGGCCGCTCAGGCTCTCCCTGGGGTGCACGCTGAAGTCTAGCCTTCCCAGACCGTGAAGGGCACGCCTACCTGCAAAGGAGTAAAGACTGGCAGTCTTCAGCTCCGTGGATGCGGGTGGGGAGCTAGTCTCAGGGCAGCATCCCTGTGGTGGGTCATCAGCCAGATACGAGTAATCTTTATCTTTCCAGAGCAAGATCACAATTTGCAAACCAGATTATTGTTTCACCCCGCCCTCCGTGTTTACTGCTCTTTGATTAGCCAACGGCCCAGGGGTTCCTAAACTGGCCCCGTCAAAGGAATCACCTGTGGGCATGTCTTTTAAAATATAGATTTCCAGGCCTCTCTCCTGGAAATTCTGTTTCCAAAATCTGGTGCCAGGCCAGGAAATCCGCCCTGTTAATTGGTGCCCCAGATGACTCCTGTGATCTGACCAGTTTGGGGAACGGTGCCCCAGCCTGGTAGTTTCTAACCATGGCTGCATATTAGAACTCCTGGGGGAGGTTTAACAAAAATATACCTTTGTTATAGGAGGAAACATTGAACTTTGTCTGGGAAGGCTCTAGAAGTCTTCAAAGACATGGAGATGCTTCAGTTGACTCTTCCTGTGTGGATTTATCTATTAAATCATTTAATCCTAATAATTACCCTATGAAGTAGACTGTTGGAATATAATAGGTCAAAAACAAGTCTGTGGATTGGAAAACCTAGGTATATTTAAAAGTTATTTAGGTTTGGGGCGCCTGGGTGGCTCAGTCGATTGAGCATCGGACTACGGCTCAGGTCATGATCTCGTGGTGTGTGAGTTCGGGCCCCGCATGGGGCTCTGTGCTGACAGCTCAGAGCCTGGAGCCTGCTTCGGATTCTATGCCTCCCTCTCTCTCTGCCCCTCCCCTGCTCACAGTCTGTCTGTCTCTCTCTCAAAAGTAAATAAACATTAAAAAAGATTTTTTTAAAGTTATTTAGGTTAATCATTAGGGAAATGCAGATCAAAATCACAATGCAATATCACTTCATACTCATAGGTTGGCCATTAAAAAAAAAAAAAAAAAGCAAAGCCCAGAAAATAAGCCTACATTGGCGAGAGTGTGGAGAAATCCAAACCCTCGTACATTTGCTGGTGAGAATGTAAAATGGTGTAACCACTGTAGAAATAGTTCGCTGTTTCTTCAAAAAGTTAAACATATAATTACCATATCCCCAGCAATTCCACTCCCAAGTAAATGCCCAAAAGAATTGGGAACAGAGAATAGCATTCTAGTCGGAGGAAACAGTGAAATGGCAGGCAGGCCAGGGAGAATGTGGCAGTTTTGGAGAACAGCACGTTTTTTAATACATGGCTGGGTGGGGAGTGGGAGAGAAAGATGACAGTGCTCTCTGATGATATCAGGTACGAAGCTTGGGACTTTACAGGGACTTTTTGTTTGACGGGCTGGTTTTATTTTGCTAAGTGGATTACAAGGTCCTCAAGCATAGATACTTTATATTTTAAAATTTATACTAATTTTTAATGCCTTATAGTACATTTAAAATTTGTTTGCGGACATATTCTAATTTTTTAAAAAGACAGTTTTTTTTTAGGAGTAGCTTTAGCTTTACAATAACATGAAAGAAAGGTATAGAGCCTTCCCATAAATCCCCTGCCCTCATACATACATAGCTTCCCCCTTCATCAATACCATTGACCAGAGTGGTACATTTTTTTAAAAAAATTTTCTTTGTTTTAATGTTTATTTATTTTTGAAGGAAAGAGAGAGACTGAGCATGAGTGGGGGAGGGGCAGAGAGAGAGGGAGACACAGAATCCGAAATGGGCTCCAGGCTCTGAGCTGTCAGCGCAGAGCCCGACATGGGGCTCGAACTCACAAACCGTGAAATCATGACCTGAGCTGAAATCGGTCGCTTAACTGAGCCACCCAGGTGCCCCACCAGGGTGGTGCATTTTTTACCAAGGATGAACCGATATTGACACGTTGTCATCACCCATAGTTTACCTTAAGGTTCACTCCTGGTGTTGCACATTCTATGGGTTTAGACAAATGTTTAATGGTATGTTTTTTTTAATGTTTATTTTGGAGGGGGGCCGAGAGAGGAGGGGACAGAGGATCTGAAGCAGGCTCTGCACTGACAGCAAGCCTGACTCGGTGCTCAACGCGGGGTTCGAACTCATGAACTGTGAGATCATGACCGGAGCCAAAGTCTGACACTCAACCAACTGAGCCCCTAATGATATATTTATCATTAGAATATCATGTAGCGTATTTTCACTGCCCTACCGATCCTCTGAGTTCTGCCTGCCCATAACACCCCTCCCCACTACCAGTGATCTTTCTATTGTCTCTCTAGTTTTGCCTTTTCCAGAATGTCATGTAGTTAGAATCATAAGAGTACGTAGACTTTTCAGATTGGCTTCTTTCACCGAGTGATACGCATTTAAGCTTCCTCCGGGTCTTTTTATGGCTTGATAGCTCATTTCTTTTTAGTGCTGAATGATATTCCATCGTGTGGCTAGGCCACAGTTTGTCCTGCTAAAGGACACCTTCTTTGCTTCCAAGTTTCGCCAATTACGAAACAGGTTTTTGTGTAGATAAACGTTTTCGGGTAAACACCAAGGAGTGCACTTGGTGGATCATATGGTAAGAGTTTTGTGAGAAACTGCCAGACTGTTTTCCAGAGTTGCTGTAGTTCTGTTTTCCCACCAACGATGGAAGAGAGTGGCTGTTGGCCCACATCCTCTTCAGCACCTGTGTTGTCAGTGTTCTGGGTTTTGACCGTCCTAATAGGTATGTACTGGTTTCTTGTTCTTTTAATGTTTAAAAAAATTTTAATGCTATTTATATTTGAGAGAGAGAGAGAGAGAGAGAGAGAGAGAGAGAGAGAGAAAGAGACTGTGAGCAGGGGAGGGGCAGAAAGATGGAGACAGAATCCGAAGCAGGCTCCAGGCTCTGAGCTGTGAGCTGTCAGCACAGAGCCTAATACGGGGCTCGAACTCAAGAACAGTGAGATCATGAACTGAGGGGAAGTCAGAGGCTCAACCCACCAACCCAACAGAGCCACCCAGGTGCCCTGGTATCTTCTTCTTTTAATTTGCATTTCCTTGATGACATATAGGGAGCATCTTTTCATATGCTTATTTTCCATCCACGTATCTTCTTTGGCGAGGTGTCTGTTAAGGTCTTTGGCCCAATTTTTATTCAGGTTGTTTATTTTCTTACTGTTCAGGTTTATTTTCTTCTGAGTTCCAGGCTTGGATCTCTTGGCACGTCCAGCTTGTTACATCCCAAATGGAGCTTGTCATCTCCTGGATATCTGCTCCTTTTGCAGTCTTCCCCGGTTGGGTAAATGAAGCCGCCCTCCCATTGGCTCATGTCAGCCGCCTGGGAGTCGTCTGGACCCCTTGCTCTACCTTGCCTCCCCCCTACCCATCAACCACCAAGGGCCATGCATGGACTCCACCTCCTAAATACCTCAAACATTTTTTGTTGATGTAAAATTTACATGCAAAAATTAAGCACACAATCCATTGGCATTTAGTACCCTCACAATGCTGTGCAACCAGCAACTTTATTTAGTTCCAGGGCACTTTCCTCCCCCCACCCCCGGAGGAAACCTTTTAACCCATGAAGTTACTTCCCTCTCCCCCGCTCTACTAGTCTGCTTTCTGTCTCTGTGGATTTCCCTATTCTGGACATTTCATACAAATGGGTCCATGCAATATGTGACCCTTTTGTGTCTGACCTCTTTCGTTCGGTGTAACGTTTTCAAGGTTTATCCATGTTATAGCATGTATCAGTATTTCATCCCTTTTTATGGTTGAATAATCGTTCATAGCATGGATATAACAGATTTTGTTTATCCATTCATCTGTTCATGGACATTTGGGTGGTTTCTATCTTTTGACTATTATGAAGGGCGAAGCTACGAGTACTCAAACTTTTGAGTACTTGTTTTCAGTCCTTTCGGGTATATAAATAGGAGTGGAATTGCTGGGTCCTATGGTAACTCTATGTTTGACTTTTTGAGGACACAACGAAATAATGAAAGCTGCGAAAGACCCCAGAAACCCAGTGTTTCGGTCACTCGGGTTTCAGCACTCAGTGCTGGCACAGGGCAACTTGTCACCCCCCTACACACATGGTCCTGAGACTAACACAGTTCAGTTCAGGCCCCAGAGCGACACTTCTCTACAGAGCTTGCCCGATGTCTTCAGGAAAAAAAAAAAAAGAACACCCTGAAGATGTATAGGTTTTGTCACTGTGAACTTTAGAGACAGACATGGCTTTGGCGTGCAGGGAGGAACTGAGTTGTCAAAGTGCTTAGCTAAGAGAAAGGAAAATCGACTTGTCAAATCCTTCCTCTCAGATAGCACGACTGCGATGGATCCCTGTACAACATGCTATTTCTCAGCAGGGCTGACTGTCCATTTTCTCGCTCCTCTTTGAGTTCCAGTTTCTGGTTCTGGGGGTCGTCACGAATTAGTGTAGTATTTACAGCATTGCACATGGTGGCTGAGGAATATTTTTGGGTATTAAACGCTTTCTATTATTCTTACATTTTTATATTTGTAGGTCTGGACGTCACATATATGAAGCATGATGCTTATCCTTTTTATTGGCAGCTGCATGGACACTGAACCCTGACATTGCAGGTAGTTTCATTTTTATAAAATTATGTAGATTTAAATTTTCAAAAAAACCCAAACAGACTAATGAAGCGTTCAGTTCTCCAGTAGGAACTTTGTCTTTTTCTACTATCTCCTCCAGAAGGAGAGAATATTGGATCCAGAATGGCCACATTTTTTAGCAACCTGGGGCAACATCAAGGGACTCCCATCCCATCCTCTTTGCCTGGGAAGATTTTGCCTTCTTTCCAACCTGAGGTATGAGTAAGAAGCTTGAGTGAAGTCTTGGATGGGGATGTAGGGTATTCCTGTGATTATCGCCGAGGTTCCTTCCAGGAGGATTTCGGGAGTGGTAGATGGATGTGGGGAGGGGTGGGGGAAAGTTTCAGATTCATTGCTCTTTCCTGCCCAGAGTCTTAGAGCTCACGCTGTCCTGGTCTGGCCAGCATTTTCATTCTTTCCAGAAGCCTTTGGGGGCCATAGGGCTGGAAGGTCTGCGTTCTCAGAACCAGGATTTGGAGCAGTTCCCTCTCAAGGGTCTTCCTTCCCACTCCAGACGCTGGAAAAGACTATCCTTTCTGACACTAGAAGAGAGTGGTGCGATCCAATGGGGACCAGGTCCCCTGCTCATTCTCCTTCCAATTATCCCATGGGTTATTAGAGACCTAGCTGACCCTAAACTCAAAGAAGGGAGAGGAGCCCAACTCAGAAGCTGGGGTGGGGGTGGTAAGGAGTGTTGGCAGACAGAGGGAAGAGGTGTGAATAGAGTGAGGTCGGCCAGGGGAACACAGAGAGCTTGAGCTATGAATCAAAGCCGATGGTAAAACAGCCTTTGTCCTTGAGATCTCCCTGGATCGGAATGAATGAGCCACACACCACAGGTTCTTGGGACGGGCAATGTGGTGCGATTGAAAAGGCACTGGACTTGGGGATTTTAGACTGGCATTTGAATTCCACGGTTGCCCCTTAAGAACTGTGTGATCTTGGGCAGATGACTTCTCTGAGTCTCAGTTTCCCCTTCAGTACTACTAGCACAGGCTTTGGACTCAGAGAGACTCTGCTCCCAACACCTGCATGACCTTGGGCAAAGTGCTTAACCTCTGAGTCTCAGTTGCCTCATCTGTAAAACAGGGGCAATAGCCCCTTGGAGCTGTTGTCGGGATTGAGTCAGATAACAGATGGGAAGTAGATTCCATCATTAATTTAGGATCATGGAAAAATGGTGCATCTGGGGCCAGGTGACACGGGTTTGAATCTGCCCCTAGCTGGCTGTGTAACCAGTCTGAGAACCAATTTCTGCTCTGTAAGAAGGGGCAGTAATATTTTCTTCATGGGGCTCTGACGAAATCAGGTGGACGAGAGCACTTTGTACGGCTCTGTACGAATGTGAAGGATTATTTCTGTTCTTCAGCTCACCCTCCAACAAAGGCTGAGCAAGTACTGAATTGGCAACAAAAAGGGAGGGTGAGGGAAGGAATGTGAATCTTAGGGGGAGTAGCAAAAAAGCTCAAATAATCCTCACACTGTGTTTCTAACACTTTCCATTAAGCCTAAACTTCAAGGGAGAGCTCACAGCCATGGGAGGGAGGTGAGGAACCGGGGGGGGGGGGGGGGCGGGGGAGTTTGAGGAGGGAAAAAGAGCCCACGGCTGTCAAACCCCAGGAAGGCGGGAAAGGTCTTTGTCTGGTGAGGAAAAATGGAGTCTCTCAAGTCCCTGCTCCCTCTGCGTCTCGCTCTCTGACCCCAACTCCCTAGTGACCCACAAAACTCAGCTCCCTGCTTGGAGCCAAGAAATGGTGCCTTCCAATGCCCCCTACCTGGCAGCTACTAAGCAGATTCAAATACGCTCCGGGTCGGACTCCGGACTCCGCAGAGAGAAGACAGGAGCCCTGCTGTTCCCTAAGGGAGTGCAGCTTGCTCCTTCTCTGCCCGCAGCCTGGGGCAGAGACCCTCAAGTCAGGCTCCTCCTGGCTCCCCCCCCACCCCATGCCCTTCACCTTCCCTTTGACAGGTCAGAACCAGGACCAGATGCCAGGGCCGGAGGCCTGCTGGTCCTGGGCTCCACTGAGAGGCGGGATCACGAGTGCCCTTCTCTTGGGAGCTCAGCCCATAGGAAGTGCCAGGGAAATGTTTCCACAGATTAGTGCCTCCTGGGGTGAGGCAGAAGCAGGTGGTGGGAACAGGGCAAGGGAGGGAGCAAAGCCCAGGGAGCCCTTAGGAAGAGCCCAAGGACAGAGGCTTTTTTCTCCAGGCTCCAGCCTCCAGAACCGGGAGGCTGGGGGTTCCTCCAAAGCTCCCCTGCCTCAGTGCCACCCCTCGGCGACCGCTTCATGCCGCATAGCTCACGTTATTTGACTAGTTGTTGTAGTGATTACAGTGGTATCACAGTTTGACTAAGTTCTGCTCCAGATGTAGGATAAATTGGAGGGCAGGCGAAGGGATGCAGGGGCAGGAGAGGAGAGATGAAAAGCCAGCTAAAAAATCCAAGGGAGGTGCGGGGAGAGAAAGGAAGTTAACAGCAAAAAGAAATAGATAAGCAACGGAGAAGGCAGCCTGGCAAGCATGCCCTAAATTAAACATTTCTAGAAGGTAAAACCTGCTTGAGATTTTCCCAAATCTGCATTTGTTAAGTCTGGCCTTAATAAGGGGTGGTTAAATAACCAGCGCAAGACAAACAAGCCGGGTAACCTCTAAGACGGGGACAAGAAGGCAGTAAGCACTGGTCAGCCTAGGGATGCAGATGTTCAGAGGAAGGGAGAAGCCAGATTTCTGCTGGCCCATCCCTACTCCTTGGCCTGTTCTTTGGTGAATCCGGAGTGATCAAGGCAGGAGGGTGATGTATCATAGTGTGGTTTTGACCCAAAGTTTCATCAGCATTAGCTTTGCCCTTGAGTTAGCCTCGGCTGAGGTCGGGCACCCCCAATCCAGCTGGCTCCTTGACCTCACAGTTCGTGCAGGTGAGGAACTGGCTCCTGGTCTGTGTCAGCATTCTGGATAAACTCAAAGATGAATTTCACCTGGGTCTCGTAGGCGCGGACTGAGATTTTCTCATTGATGCCGTGGATGCTGTGGGAGAGATTTAGGGGAAGGTTGGAGAAAGCCAACCGCTTCAGCACAAGCCTTAGTGCAGAGTACCCCCACCTCACATGCCCTGAAGCCACTGGCCTTTGACCCTCCAGGGGTAGGAAGTGGGCACGTGGGAGAGGCTGTTTGTAAGACGTGAGGTTTCATGTGACACGTAGGTCATCTTTCCTGGATCCATGACCGTGGCAAAGAATGGTGGGGGGAAGAAAATACTAAAATCCTGGGGAGTTCAGAATCATTTCCTGCCCTGGAATCGATTTGATAATTTGTCCCCTGAGGGGAAATTATCTTTTTAATTCTCTTTCTCTCAGGCTAGAGTCCCCTGGCCCCCACATTGCTAGGGGCACAAAAGGAGACAGAGGGAGACTGCCCAGGGCACCTCTACTTCACCTAGGAAATTTCCATCTGATCCTGTGCCCACAACCAGCCTCCACACCACCCAACACACAACCACACCACACATGTAACCTCAAAGATGAAAGGAAATAAAGAGCAGCAGCCTGCGGCTCCAGTTAAAAAACAAACAAAAACCACGAAAGCTGTTCTTGAGCTCGTATTCAAATACAGCATTTTCATTCTACTGGCAACTGACTTAGAGTGGGGAAATCAGGTCTGGATATGGTAAGGAACAGAAAGGTAGATGGAAGTCAACCCCCCACGCCCAAGGACTAAAATTTTGCTGAAGAACCCACAAAGTAGTAATTCACATACAATAGTTAAAATTGAAGATCATGTCTTAGATCCCTATAGTGTTTTCTTCTTTTTTTTAATGTTTTATTTACTTACTTTGAGAGAAAGGGGGAGAGGGGAGGGGCAGAGAGAGGAAGAAAGAGAATCCCAAGCAGTCTCTAGATTGTCAGCGCACAGCCCGATGCGGGTCTCGATCTCACGAACCTGAGATCGTGACCTGGGCTGAAACCAAGAGTCAGAGGCTTAACCGATGGAGCCACTCAGGCTCCCCTATAGAGTGTTTTCTTCTGAGAATTCAAAGCATGTGTCCACCTTTGACCACAAGCGGGTCTGTTTCACTGAATGGTAACTGAGAAGTCTGGAGTCTCCCCTTCTGGGGAGAAAATGACGTCCAGAGGGTAAGCATGCTCCCAAAGGGAAGAGGTGGAGGGATTAAGACCCAAGGGTCCGACTTCCACCAGAGACTTTCCAATCATCTGATTATCTCCATCCCAGAAAACCAGTGGGCAATTTCCACGCACTCTGGGGAGTGGCAAGGCTCTGGCCATGAGGAAGTTTGGCCAGTTGGGTTCTAGAATTCTTCATTTTAGCTTGTGCAAACCCCAGCTTTCTCCTGTTCTGTGGGCTGGCAGGAGAAAGGGGGTGGGGACAGGTCAGATGTACCTCCTCTTTGCCCCTTGCTCTCCAGACCTATTCCACTCACTCACCTCTGGAAGCTCTGAGGATTCAGGTAGAGGGGGTTGAACCGGTAGATGCTGGTGGTGAGGTTTGTATAGTGTCTGCTGTCTGTGTTGCCGATACAAACACCTGGACAGAGAAAATGAAGGACGGTGAGGCTTGATGTGGATAATCAAGCCAAGATACTGGTGGGAGGTGGACTGGCTGGAAAATTAGGGCCTCTGGGCCAATAAGAACTTCACCTGGGCCCTCCTGGGAGCCTGTCGCTCTGAATTTTTAACCTTCGGGTTACCCGTTCTCAACACCTTCTAAAACACCGTTCGGCCAGAAGCATGGGGTCTCCTCCCAAGGGCGTTAGTGAGCTATCCCCGAACGATCCAGAGCCAAGTGTCCTCGCTCCACGATGATCAGGGAAGCCAGTACCTTCATTTTATACCCTTCCCTGGGCTATTTCGGAAATCTAGATATCAGCTCTTTACTGCCTCAGCTCTCTTTACACCACCCTAGGTCAGAAATAAACACGCCCCCCCCCCCCACACCCCCGGGGAGTTTTACTGTTATAAAATGCAGTCCCCTTAAAGTAGAACATAATTTCCTGTTATTTTCTGTTTTCCAAGAGTCAAACCTCAGGTTAGGAAAGTCCCAGGATGTTTATTCTCCAGTGTCTTGCTCTCCTGAAGGTAGGAGCAGCTCACCCCCTCTCCAGTGAGGGCTGGGCCTTGTCCCCGGGGGGAGCATTCTCTGAGAAAAGACCCCCTGAAGCACCCAGTGAAGAGCGGTGGGATGATCTGAGATGTTAGTTTGTGTTTTGTTTCATTTTCCACTTCCGGTTTCAAATGGGTAACTAGTTCCTTCAAACTCCTTGCTTTAGGGATTTCTATCAGTTGATGCCTGCTTATCTTTTTTCCCCCGTAAAAGCCTAACCCTGTTAGGATTATGGCGGTTGCCCCAGAGGGGAGAGGGTAGCGTAGGGAGCTTTGAGAGCCAAGAGAGAAGAATCGGGGACTGTGAGGGCCAGGGTCCTTGGATGGTGGAGACCCAGCCCTGCTCTGTGGCAGGAGTTCGAGTAGGGGGCAGACCTCGGAGGGGATGGTTGCCTGGTATGTTCAGGGAGATGGGGTCTTAGGTCTAGAGTCAAAGATCCTACTCTCCGGAATTCAGAGGGAATCTCCAACCTGAAGTGACCTTCTAGCTAGGTAATGGATGTCTCAGAGGGAGCCCCAAGGACCTATGACCACCCGCCAAGGGACTCCCATGTCAGGTTGCTACGTAAGACCTCGGGGCCTGATTCAAAATGAGGGTGGTGGTGGGGAGCCTGGAGGTCTCAGTAATACCTCAGGTTGGATTTCCTGAGGAGTGGGGCTTATAGCTAGATTTTGGTTGATTAAAAAACAAGGCTGCCCTTTTCACAGCTGATCTTGTGGAGGCAGAGTTTCACTGGACGCTCTTTATGGGCCCATGCCTAGCACAGAGCCAGGTCCTAAGTATGTGCTTAGAAAATGAGGGAATCCGTGATAAACCTAGATTTAAAAGACAAAACTGGACACAGGTCTTAGCATTATGGGCCATCCTCACATTGCAGACCAGAGATCCTCAAACTGTGGTCAGCCATCATCTGGTCTCAGAATCTCCTGAGGGATGTTAAAAAGGCAGACTCCAGTGTCCTCTCCAGATTTGGTTAGGCTGAATCTTTGGGAGCCCTAACCCTTCACTGTAATAAGTGGCCTAGGTAACCCTCTTCCACTGTTAAATTGGAGAGCCACCATCTACCCAGTATAGGTATGGAAGGTATGCTGGAAGACCAGGGAAAGGGCATAGAGGCACTGCTGTCTGGGCTGGGAGAGGTGAAGGGGGTTAATGCAAATGGTAGAGGTGGGGAGGCATTTCTGGGCTGCAGATTCTGAGCTCTGTTGCTGAGCTATTATCCTTGCATAGATCAGAACCAGCCTGGGGGAAACTTGGCCTCTTCTGTGGCTCCTCAAGGAGTAAGGTGGGGGTGGGGGTGGGGTCTGGGCTGATCCTCTCCTCCATGCCAGAGTGGCTGGCCTAGGTGAAGCCAGGACCCGGGCATGACTGATCTAATTTATTGTTTCTGCTCTTTTCCTGTTTGCTTTCTGACTTCCACTCCAAGAGGAAAATACAGTTCCAGTCCCATCACGAGGGGAAGCAGCCAGATGTTTCCAGGCTGAACAGCTGGGGTGGAGGTGGGGCAGTAGACATTAGATAGGAAACAGTTCCAGCCCCTGCCTCCCTGTGGTCACAGATGATGAAGTCATTACCTGGGGCAACAATGTTGACTTCCGGGAAGACAGACCGTATGGTCTGGCGGAGCAGCTGGTAGCCCAAGGCCTGATGGTCAGAGGGGCTGACAGGTAGGGGGTCAATGGCACTCAACACATGGAACTGGACCCTGTTGTCAGCCACAATGTTCTTGACGAGTTCTAGGACCTTGAGGGAGCAAACAAATGGGGGTTTGAGTTCTTACTATCTGCCGTGCAAGTACCATATGAATCGAAATAGTCCTGCTTTGTCTCCAGCAAGGCAGGACTTGGAGCTTACAGAGGAGCTCATTTTAGCACCGGGACCTCAATTTCAGCTGATTGGCGGTAGGAGATAGAAGAATTGGGTCTTCTTGGAAAGAAATCTACAGCATGGTAGATTTAGGTTAAATGTTCAGGAGGCTTGCCTTACAGCCATGAGGCAGGCAGAGAATTGGAAATCAGGAAATTGTGTGTCCTTCCTCTTGGGCCGTGAGTCATGGGCCGGGTGGAATGTAGAAGAGACAGCAGAAAGGGGAACTCAACCATCTTGAGGCAAGGGTGATAGATGTGATGACCTCATTCAACCTGGGAGCCACAGACAGTTGAGGAAAAGGTCACACACTTTTCTTTCTCCTCTTTGGGCATCCCTGCTTCCTGTTTGTAACTAACTGCACTGGAGCCAGGAAGATGAGCTCAACACAGACAAAAAGTCAGGAGTTGGGGGACTGGTATTCAAGCTCTCTCTTTGCTTCCTTTCCTCAGGAAGGAACCTGAGGAAGCTCCTAGAGAATTCAGTCTGAAACAACGAGAGCTGAATCCAGCACAGGTCCTGGTCTCAGGCAGGACGTAGACCAGACCCCAGCTCCATGTGACCTGAGCCTTGTGGGAATGGACCAGGAGGCTGGTTTAGGGTGGTCCCCAAGCCCACCCCACCACACAGGGAAAGCCCCAGCACTAGCCTCAACTCATTTGATCAGCAATTGCTTTAGAACTGCTTCTGTCCTAGAAAGGGGGGTGTCCCATAGCTGAGGATCACCTGCACGGGGGACATTATCTCAAGGGTACTCCTTTTTAGGTCAGTGTCCCCTAGAAGTATGCTAGGAGCTGAGTCTGGAAAGGAAATGAAGGTTCCTATTTCTGGCTTAGAAACCACCATTGAGCCAGCCCCAATTCCCTGCTGTTGGATTAGTTGGAAGGAGGAGGGACAACTCATTTATCTGAGCTCATTTTCGCTCTACGCTTCTGTCTGAAATTCTCTAATATAAGAAGTAATGCCTAGTTTTGATATATCCTCAACCAACTGGGAGGCTCCCAGTCATCCCCTGTAAGGTGGGTTAGGACTGTGCCTGCTGCCCCCTGTCCCAAATTACTTGAAGATTCCTGCCCCCAGAAATGGAAGAGGGCACACATGGGAGCACCCCTCAGTGAGAGGCCACAAGAGACCAAGTTTCCTACTAAGTGCTAGGCCAGGTCCTGACATAAGAGGAGGGGCTATGTCTACCTCATTTCGTGTTTCTGTGTTTCTGGTCAGGAGCATAAAAGCATGTGATGAATGCTGGATACCAGAAATTTAAAAAATATGAGCCAAAAAAAAAAAAAAAAATAGTTGGAGTTGTCTCATGAAGTAACTTGTTCAGGGTTATACAGTGAGTATCACTGGGCTGGGTATCTGAATCTGGTCTCTGACTTCACAAGGGTGATGATTTACTGTCTCCAAAGCACATAGAGGTCGAGGTGATCGGAAGGAGGGCCAGCAAGAGGATGGTGTTCTTTCTTTCTTTAAAGTTTGTTTATTTTTTTAAGTAATCTCTATACCCGATGTGGGGCTCTAACCTACGACCCTGAGATCAATGGTTGCACGGTCTTCTGACTGAGCCAGCCAGGCGGCCCAGGAGGATGGATTCCTTGGTGGTATGGATTTTAAGAATCCAGAATTTGACGAGAGGATATGAAACTGATGGAGAAGAAGCAGGGACAGTCTGAGCCTGGAGAGGGGCATGCACAAAAATTGAGCAGTGACACCACACTTCGTGCCACAGACAGCCACTTATAGTCGTGTGACCTGGGGCTAACTGCTTAACCTCTGTGCCATCTGCACGCTCACCTGTTAACGTCAGGATAACAGGAACACCTACCTGGTAAGGTGGTTGTGACCACCACTGGAATTAACCTACGTGATGTGCTTGGGCCCGTTCCTGGCACACAGTAAGCACTCAATATATGCTAGCTGCTATTTGTTTAGGATAGAGGGGCCAGCCTGGGCAGTAATCAGGGGCACAAGGATGGGACTAAGAGGAGGGACCCGCCGGTGGTAAGAGGGACCTCGAAGGTTACTTTAAGGCACATTGGTCTCTCATTTCTCTGAGCTCCTACAGCCCTTACCGCACATTCCCATGCCATCACGTGTTCCCTCTGTTTTACGTGTAGATATGTTTTCCCCTCAAGGGAATGATAAGTTTGTTGAAGGCAAGGACAAGGGATATCAACACCTTGGTAAGGGCTCTAGAGTTAGACTTAGCAAGTCCAGCCTCCATCTTGCTGTAAGGCGAGGCCTCTCATTGACACCCACGAGATTACCATCCAGCCTGTGCTTGAATTCTTCCATGGCAGAAAGTACACCATCACGAGTTACAATCCATTCTGCCTTTGAGCAACTTGGTTATGAATGTCTTCTTTTTTTTCATGTTTGTTTATTTTTGAGAGACAGAGGGAGAGAGAGAGAGCTGGAGTGAGGGAGGGGCAGAGAGAGAGGTGGATGGGGGACCTGAAGAGGGCTCTGCACTGACAGCAGAGAGCCGGATGGGGAGCTTGAACTCACCAGCTGTGAGATCATGACCTGAGCCAAAGTTGGTTGCCTAATGACTGAGTCACCCAGGCGCCCCTCTTTTTTGTGTGTGTGTATTTACTTTGAGAGAGAGAGCATGTGTGCATGTGAGCGCATAGTAGGGGAGGAGAAGAGAGAGAGAGAGAGAGAGAGAGAGAGAGAGAGAGAGAGAATCCCCAGCAGGCTATGGAGCCCCATGCAGAGCCTGACACAGGGCTCAATTCCAGGAACTGTGAGATCATGACTTGAACCGAAATCAAGAATTGGCTGCTTTACCCACTGAGCCACCCAGGCGCCCCTGAATGGCTTCTGTGCCCCTGCTGCCTGGTTGCCATTCCCAGGTTTTTGCTCTATCTCAGGTCTCAGGGTAAATGTCGCCTTGGAGGACTGACTCTCTGTTCTACCCCCACTTCACAATCGCTTTGGGACCCATCACCACATGATTTTCTTTATGGTACTTAACCTCTTAAGGTATTTGATTACTTGCTTATTGCTGTCCCTTCCCCACTAGAGCGTAGTGCCACCAGAATGGGAATCTTGGCCGTCTTGCTCACCATTTCCCCAGGTGTTTAGACCATAGCAGCCACTCAATAAACACTTGGTGAAGAAATGAAGAAAGCAAAGAATCTTTTCTACCACACTCTAGATAGGTAGACATCCACCCTCTGAGAAACTCATTATCATCCAAGGTACCATATTCCCAAACTCTCCTTTAAGTGGGGGCTTCCTGAAACATCTCCCAGTAGCCTTATTTTTCTCCTTGAGGCCCATTCAGCACAAACCTTCTACAGGGTAGCCTGGCACATTTCTGAAGACCGTTCCTCATAGACAGATGCCAGGGACCTATTTACAGCCACAACATGGGAGAACCCAGTTACAGGTGGAGGAAGAGGGTTCTGGGAACTGTTTGTGCTCCTGCCAGATCCAGTCCTAGGCCCTGCACCCTTGGCCCTCGGACCAGCATGGTGTCTGAGGACAGAACCCGATGCATGGCACCAGGGCATGAGGGAGAGAAAGGACCAGAACAAAAGGGTGCTGTGTGCTTTCAGGATGATGGGAGACTTTCCATTCATTCCTCACTGGGGCAGGTGGGCAGGCTGGGTCCAGGGATTCCAGGGATTTCATGAGATAGATTGGGGAAGGGCACTATGGCACGGGAACAGAGAGGAGGGAAGAGTGCCAGAATCTGGGGAGACGAAAACCCCAGCTGGTGGAAAACAGCCCTTGGAAAGGGCATGGAGTTGGAACGAGGCTGGAAAAAAACTGGTTGAAAGAAGTTCAATAGGGGGAATTCAGTGATTTCCTGGCCCCGTGATCCTCCAGGGAGAGGACAAAGGTTGGCACTTGATGAAAAGCAGCAGAGCCCAGGGCTCACACCGGTCCCAGCTTCCCCCGAATGCTGGGTGACTCTGGGCAGGCCATCAGTCCATTGCCCCCACCCCCCCCGCACTGAGGGGTGTGCCTCCCACCCTGCATGAGGACAAACAAAACCCTCAGGGTGAAGAACTTAGGGAGAAAGGACCACGAAGTCTAAGGGGGGCTGCGCCTCGAGGATCCGCACCAGAGACTCAGGGAACACCACCTGCCCCTGCCCCTGCTGAATTCTGGAACATATCATTCATTTGAGAGTTGTTGGGTTGCCTCTTGAGGTCATTTTTTGAAGGATTAGATTTACCTTTTGAACTCTTTTTTTTTTTTTTTTTTTAGCTTAACCTGCCTTTTAAATAAGCTAGCCTCTCCTGAAGATGACAAACATTCCGAATAATGTCTACTCACCCTTTATCTTTCAGCTCAAATGCCGCTTCCCCGGGGAAGGCTTGCCCACCCCCATGCCAGGTCTCGTTCTCCGTTTGGTTCTCCACTAGCACCTGGGCCCTCTGCGTCAGGGCACAGCTCGCAATTACGCACTGATTTTAATAGTTTTTAATTTGGTGTTTGTTGCAGGCCATTGCGAGGCTCTGCCCTCAATCCTCTTTACTTCTAATTTTACACATCCTTCCTGTGGGATTTGATTGACTCCAGAGGTTTCATTTATGTTAATAACACTCCAGCCTGTATCTCTTGTTCATTTGCTCTCCAAACCCGAGGTATTTATAATTGCCTATTTATAATTTATAAGCTTCTCAAACTTCTCGACCATTACGTTTCTCTGTGAACTTGTTCTGCTTCCTACACTCTTGATCTTGGTTAAAGGCATCGGCACCTGGCCAGCCACCCAGGTCACAAACCTTGGAGCCATCCTGCCTTTCTGTCTCCCCGTGCCTGGGACGCACCACATTCTGCTGACCCCATCTCCCACGTCCCTGGCAGGTGCCCTTCTCCGCCCCATCACCCGGGCCCAGTCCACTGCCTGAGAGGCTGTAACAGCTTCCCAAACACCTCTTCCTATTCTGACACTTCCTCTGCATTGCCACCAGCACCAGCTTCCTAAAAGCACAGCTGGGGACATCACAGCCCTGTTGGAAGACCTCTAACGGTTCCCTCTGTCCGCCAATCAGAGCCCCAAATCCTCAGCAAGGTACGCAAGGCCCTGACCCCCACGCTACAACTCCGTTTTCACCACCTGCCACTTTTGCCCGGTCGGTCCTCCTCTTTAGCCTTATGTTATTTTAGCCTGACTCTGAATGCCTGGCTTCTACCAGGTGCTGTTTGTCCTTTCCATTGCAGCTCAAGTTTCTCCATCAGAAAAGCCTCTCTTGACCCTCAGAGGTAGTGACAGTTCCCTTCCTTGCACTGGTCCTTCGGCTGTTCACCCCTAATTGTTTTAATCGTCATCCGGTGTGGCGGTTCTGGAACTAGCCTGCTAGATGTGCAATCCTGGGCAAGCCACTCACCTGCTGTTGTTTGTTTGTCTTGTTTTGTTTTTGAGAGAGAGAGAGAGGGTGCAAGTGAGTGAGGGGCAGAGAGAGAGAGAGAGAGAGAGAGAGAGAGGAAGAAAGAGAAATGGGGCTCATGCTCACCCCAAGCGGGGCTGGAGCTCACCCGACGTGGAGTCAAACTCACAAACCGTGAGATCACGACCTGAGACGAAGTCAGATGCTTCACTCACTAAGCCGCCTAGGTGCCCACTTACCTGTCTTTTTGATCTGTGCCTCAGTTACCCTGTTAAAGAAGGATGATACAATTCCTACCTCATAGTGGGCGGTGGGCATTCAATGAGCACGTGTACCCTTAGGACAGTGCCACACGCAGTTGTCACCATTTATCAGGAGTCATCTCCCGCCCCCAGGCTCCCTGTACCAGAGGTCTCCTATTCCTAGCCAGCTACCCAGAAGCCTTCGAAAATTGCAATGTTATTGAACAAGTCAACAAAAGCAGGTGGGCCGACCCTGGGATTGCAGCTAAACCCAAATCCAGAGGACCACACCTCCCTGACACTGAGCCAGTTGTTGGAAACACAGGTTACGTACCTCCTGGACTGTCTGTGCAGGGTCAACCCGGAAGTTGATTATGGCCTGGGCCACCGGGGGGATGACATTCACCTGGAGAGGGAACCACAAACCCTGGGCTGAGCCACCCGTGCTCCCCGCCCAGGAAGGGCCAACCACCCCCAGTAGAGAAAAAGGAAGGTGACTTGATTGAAAGGTCCAGGGCTTAAGGTTTGGCCAGCCCCTTGTCTCTTCTGGGCCCTTGACAAGTGGTAATGTTCAGAGCTAGAGATGTGTTTCTGTGTTAGGTCAGATCTCCATGCTTCTTGGGCCTGGAGGGGGGGTCTTGGGCCTGGAGAGCTGCTCAGAGCAAGACTGTTTTCTCTGTGACCACCCGGACATGTCTCTTTTGGCCCCGTGCAGCGCCACACTGGCAGTCTCGTGCATACGCTGTCTTTCCCAGGGCACCCAGGACATTCCCGCAGCAGTTACAGCTTACTCAGGACAGGGCACCCAGGGCCTCTGCAGGCCAGTCATGGTGTGTTTGCTCCCCGAAGGGGACGATGAGGGTGGTTTCCCATGTCTAATTGCAAAATTTGACTCCGTTCTCTGCCTGACCAGGAAGAACACAGGCCTAATTGGAGAAGAGAGTTAGGCTCTGAGTGGATTTTTTCCTCAGGGGCCATGAGACAACAGATGCCTCGACTCTGAATCTTCCTTTGCACTGGTTTGGTGCAAAACAGCACCGGACTAGGGACAGAAGAACTGGGCTGTTATAAAGCACCTGTGTGATTTTGAATAATTATAACCTGTTGGTGCCTCTGTTTCCCAAATGGCGATTGGAACAATAGTACTAGGAGAGCTGTGAAAAGGATCAAATAGAGTAACAAATATGAAAGGATTCTGGACAGATAAAGTGGGATTCAAATTCAAGGACACAGTACTGTTATTCCGGTGAACACTTTAAGGCAGCTGAAGACAGCTCGGGTCTGGCCGACGCACTGGACACTTCAGTCAGTCATGCCAGGAATTCACTGGGGTGCCAGGCTCAGCCTGGGCCCCAGATTACCAGAGCTCCGCAAGGCCACACTGTGTGCAAGGTGAATGGCACTCCTTAACGTTGTGCTGGTGGTACTGGTAGTAACTGGAAGGGTGTCACTTCTCTCAAGTTCTCGGAAAGGCCTCGGCCCAGGCTAACCAGTGTGGCTGTGACTTCCTTCGTCCCTCCTTCCTTCTGTCTCTCCCTCCCTCCCTTTCCTTCTTTCACAGGCTTCATACCCCGCACAGAGCCCAATGTGGACCTTGAACTCACAACCCTGAGATCAAGACCTGAGCTGAGATCAAGAGTTGGACACTCGACTGACTGAGCCACCCAGGCACTCCATGGCTTCTTCCTTTAAACAAAGATGCCCCTTAGTGGCTAATCTAAATGGAAGTAGACCAGTTTGCCAAAAAGTAGTTCTTGGAAAAAAACAATCACTCAAAACTTATTACTGTGAGAGTAAACTTTATAGAATTTATGTTTGCTAAGGTTACCCATTATTTAGTGTATTTTGGGAAATGACAATGTATACATATTATGTGTTGTATATATCACGAATGTTATCATAGATTTTATAAATGGCAGGTGAGTTTCTCTCTTTCAACACAGGGTAACACTAGGGGAAAAGACATTAGTCATTCATTAAATTTGTTAGGTGGATGAATCTTCCAAAGTATGATGAAGAACAATCAAAAGAGCCTTGATGGTATACATGTTAGAATATTTAGTCTACATGACCAACATGCTAGGTAAATATATATCACGTTGAATGAGTATAGTTCACAAAAATTAACTCCCAAACCACCCTCCTTCATACTAGTGTAATGGTTGCTTTTGAAGGGGTACGGACCCAAGGAACCTGAGAGGGGCCACAGACACCCCTCGAAATACACATATATAAAACCTGGCAATTTCAGAGGGTTTATGGACCGCAGCTAGAACACCTGCTCTTGTGGCTTACCCAACTGATATCATTGTACAATTCAGCATTGGGCCTTCCTACTATTCAAACTGTAATCCGAGAAGGAAGAAGGAGACAGGAGATAAAGCCAAAGGGTAGAGGGCTGGGTGGGCAGTGAAGAAAAGGTATAGGGGAGGATCCAGGAGATGTTACCTTGACTCCTGCATTGAACATGGTGAGCGCCGTGGTGGTCCTGACCAGTGCATTGGTTATGTAATTCCTCTCTATTAACCTAAAGCAAAAGGACAAAGATCAGACAATAGGAAAACCATCTAATGTGAAGAAAAAACAGGTTGAAGAGCACCCAGTTTCCTGAATCTTGGAGATCTTTAAGACTAAGAGGGACATCCTGTATATGAACTAGATGTAGCATCTGGTGGCTAAGGGATGATTAGTCAAGCCCAGTTAAGCCAAGGAGTGGGGACTGGGTAGGTCTGGTGGGAGGGGAGGATGAGCGAGAAGGAAAGAGAAAACTTTACCTGCTTACAAGGGGCCCAAATAGCCACAGGTTGCTCAAGATTATATTGGTAGGGAAGGGAAACTGCAAGGGAAAGAACCAGGTCAGCGGGATCTCAGAGGCGTCAGCCTACCAGGGTCACTGTACCTGAGGCCTGGGTCTCTCCCTGCTTTATATCTGCCTTGAGGGCCCTCAGTGGTAGCCTCCAGGATGGGTGGGAACCAGTTCCCAAAGGGTGCCCGGTTGTGTCAGGTCTTAGGGTCTCAGAGAAGCACTAAAGCCCTGGGACCAAGCCAGATCTTTAAGCCTTGGCTCAGCCTCTGGCTGAAAACAGGTGAGCATGTGCAGAGCCCTGGTCAGCAGTGGGCCCTTCTCTTACTCTAGAAGCTACTCCTCTGCCACCCTTTCTTCCCCTTCCACAGCTGACCAGGAGCGTGTGAGACTCCTTCTCCCACCTCATGTGCCAGTTCCTGCAATGTCATTTTCAGTAGTCCGCTTCCAAACATGTTCGGCATTGGTGTCTGCTCCAGTCTAGAAGAGAATGGGGTTCTCAAGACTTCCCCACCCCCAGTCAAAGGTCAGGGGTCTGAAGAGAAGGAGGGAGACAGGATTTTTCAACAGGCCTGGTGAGGATGTCTCTCATTCACCTTCCTATCACCTCCACCGACCCACCCGTTTGGAGATCTCCAAGCACAGATGGAACCACCTCTAGTCCATCGGAAGAAGCTGCCCCTGTCTACCAAGTCCAGGGAGGCACCCCCACTGTCATGTCACCTACAACACTGTAGCACAATTATCAGTCTCTGCTGCGAACTGTGAGTTCCTTCTGGAAAGGGACTGTCTGTTTTTTCCACCATTGTATGCCCATCACTGGGCACAAAGCCTTAAACACTGCTAGATAATCGGTTACATATTTCACTGACTTAATACAGATCTTCCCACTTTGCTAAGAAAACCCAGCCAGAGGTGAGACCCTGAAATGCTCACCTGCGGCCTGCAGCCCTCGTGTCCTGACCTAGCTTTTATTGGCCAGCTCTCGCTTGCAATATGGATAAACCCTCCTCTGATCTCTAGCCCCCGCCTGGGTACTGGTGGCTCTGTCCTTTCTGTGGCCCCCGTCGTGGCTTCTCAGCCCAGCTTCAGGCCAGGCAGCTCAGCCCCTTCAAACTCAAAGTGGGAGAGCGCCAAGTCTTCCAACCGGAGTCTGGCAAGGGGGCAGAGGCAGGTGTTGCTTACCGGCTGACGGCGGCTGCGAGGATACCAATGCTCGTCTCCTTTGGAGGAGCTGAAGAGTGGCCTGGAGTCATGTTTACTTGCAGCATGAGATTAATTGCACCCTTCTCTGTGACTGCAATGCTGTAGGAGAGGATCAGAGAGGGCCCTCCCGACTTCCTCCCCCCTTGAATTATCCCATGGGACCAGTGGTTTAGAGGGCTAGGAGGTTGGCTTCATGCTGCTGTAAACAATCTACAATAGAGGAGAAAGCGAAGGGGGAGCCCAGAACTGGTTGAAGATCAGGGCAAGAGGGGTAAAAGAAAGAGTTGTCTTAGTATGGCCCACAGACACCAGGCTGGAGTCATCTGAAATGGGATGAGGACACCTTCCAAGGTGGGGGCAGGGGGGATGGGGTACTTTACTCACATGGCAAAGGGCTTCTTGAGGTTGGGAATGAAACCATCCAAGATGAAGTTACCCTCGTCCACAATGAAGGCCAGCCGGACACCCCTTGCCTGTAGCAGGGCTGACATCTTCTGAGCCCCATCATGGCCTGAGATCTGTAGACATCGAACCCACACCCACAGTGCTCCTCAGCCAGACCTCCAACAGCTAATGAAGACCCATTCAGCATTGCTAGGGACTCCAGAACCTCCCTTCCCAGTCTCCTTCTTGGGGTGGGGGAGAGGGAGGGCAAGGGCCTTACACAACCCTGCTTCACAGAATCTTGGAATGTCACAGCTGAAAGGGCCAAATTGCCCTCATTTCACAAACGAGGAGACTGGGACCCACAGAACGAGGTGACTGGCCCAAGGTCAAAGTAACTGACATCACTGAAATAAAACATTGATTCCTTGCTCCCTGTTGGTTCTCTTTCTAGCACACCAGTGTTTCTTAGGTGTCACTGATGGAACACCTGCCCGCCTCAGATATTACGGGGGAGTCTGTTAGAAATTCAGATCTAGGAGTATCACTAAATGAAAGGAGGCAACCTTAAAAGGCTACATACTGTATGAGTCCAACTGTACGACATTCTGGAAAAGGCAAAACTATGGAGACACTAAAAAGATCAGTGGTTTCCATGGGTTGGGGGAGGGAGAGAGGGATGGAGAGGCGGAGCACAGAGGATTTTTAGGGCAGTGAAACTACTCTGTAAGAGACTATAAATGGTGGATACGTGTCATTATACAATTGTCCAAACCAACAGAATGTACACCAAGAGTGAACCTCAGTGTAAACTAGGCCTTTGGGTAATTACGAGTTGTCAATGTAGGTTCATCAACTGTCACAAATACCACTCTGGTGGGAACGTTGATTATGGCGGGGGCTGTGCATGTGTGTGGGTAGGCGGTATAAGGGAAATCTGTCAACCTTCTCATTTTTGCTGTGAACCTAAAACTGCTCTAAAAAATATAAAGTCTTGTAACAACAAATTCAAATCTATGTCACAGGGCCTGGGAATCTGCATCTTGGTCAACGGATTTAGACAGTTTTGGCACACAGATACCTAGAGAAGGTGGCAGTCCACCACACCATATTCTGGAGGCCCTGCAGCTGGGAAGCAAGCTGGACTAGAGTTAAACACCCTCCCCCCCCACTCCAAACAGGGGTCCTAGAGATAGTTTATGGGGTAAGGAGGCTCCACCTCCTCATCGTGGCCCAGAGCAATGAAGAAAGATCTTCGGGGGATGTAGTTTCTGAGCAGCAGGAGCTCCAGGGCTTGCAGGATTGCCTGGGGGATAGAAGCACAATGGAAGAAGGAGTATCAGGGCATTGGCGACAGTCAGCTGCCTGCATCAGGACTGGTGCGATCAGACAGACTGTCTTTAAAGAGAACAAGCTCAAGTGGTCCTGGGGGATGCGATGTGAGGAAGCGTGGCTCTGCGTAAAACATTTACCACCTGGAGAAAAGGATAAATGTGTCGCTGTCAGAGCTACAAGGATCCCTGGAGATCACCTACTCTAGCCCTTATTTCCCAGTTGAGAAATCAAGACCGAGAGAAGTGATGGCTAGAACCCAAGTCTCCTGGAGCTAAGGTTTTTTCTACCATAACCTCCTGCCTCCCGGGGGTCAGGTGAGAGCTTCACCATCCTGGGCGAATCCTTAGGGCCCCAAGGCGAAGGGAACAAAGTATTTCACCATTACAGAGTTCTTGTTGTCCAGTGTGCCTCGGCCATGGATAAAGCCATCACGCTCCAACCCAGAGAAGGGGGGCACCTCCCATCCTTCGTCAGGGGCAGGCACCACATCACTGTGAGCCAGAAGCATGTAGGGCTGCAGGCTGGGATCTGAGCCTTGGACGGTGAACAGGTGACTGTACTCTCCTATGACTTCATGCTGGACAAAGCTGGTTTTGAAAACTGTAGGAAAGACTAGGGGGAAAGGGATGAAAAGCAGCGAGAGAGAAAGCCAGATATAACAACTGCCTTTGGTTTTTCTACCATTTGATACAAAATGCGCACCCCTGTCCCTTTAAGAAAGATTCTTTTTTAAAACGTTTACTTATTTTTCAGAGACACAGTGACAGAGTGAGAGCAGGGGAGGAGCAGAGAGAGAGGGAGACACAGAATCCAAAGTAGGCTCCAGGCTCTGAGCTGTCAGCACAGAGCCCGACATGGGGCTTGAACCCATGAACTGTGAGATGGTGACCTGAGCCAAACTCGGACATTTAACCAACTGAGCCACCCAAGTGCCCCTCCCTTTTTAAAAAAACATAAGCGTCCTTTAGGAAGCCTTCTGGAACAAAGTCAGTCTGATTTCTGATTTGCCGAGACAATCTCTAAAATTCCTCTTCCTCATCTTTTAATGTGCCACTACTATGTAATAATGTGCACATCAAGATTCCATCATTATGACAGCTAAAAGATCAAGATCTGACTTGGTCTGATCTCTAACATGTTATGTCAAGTATACGCTACAGGGTTATACAGATGCTAGGGGTGTGTAATTTTATTTTATTTTATTTTATTTATTTATTTATTTATTTTTAATGTTTATTTATTTTTGAGAGAGAGACAGAGAGCAAGCAAGGAAAGGACAGAGAGAGAGGGAGACACAGAATCCGAAGCAGGTGCCAGGCTCTGAGCTGTCTGCACAGAGCCTGACGTGGGGCTTGAACTCACGAACTATGAGACCGTGACCTGATCCAAAGTCGGACAGACGCCTAACCGACTAAGCCACCCAGGCGCCCAGTTAAATTTTAAATATAGTAGTCTCTGATATCCAAATTACCTGGGACCAAACACGACCCTTATATCAAAAAAAAAAAAAGAAGAAAGACCTTTTTTTAAAAATAATATTCCTACTGTACATGGCAAATATGGAGAGATTGTTCTGCCTGGCGTAAAGCCATACTTCTGCCTGAGGGTGTGGATGTTCTCAAGGTCAATTACTCAGGTCACAGGTAGTGGTAGAGAAGGGACTACTGGGTGCAGCCAAGTACCTAGGCCAGCCTCTTCCACCCCCAACAACTTTGGAGAAGCCTGGTTTTTTATTTGATTTAGGAAGAGGGTCTCCCTACTCTCCATGAGCTTTTCACACAGGGAGTGGGGAGTTCCAAGTCTCCTTCTTCTTCTTGACCCATCCTTTCTTCAGCTCACAAAGTTGCTGACTGACTCAAAGTTCAGAAATGGGGCAGTAAAGAATCCAAGAAAGGGCCTGGGTAGGTGGGGTGTGTACATAGGTGTATATGGAGGTAGGGGTGGGAGGCACATGGGGTATAGTTCTGGAAACTTGCATAGAAGAAGGAATTCCTGGTCCTACTTATTCTTATGCTGTGCCTTTTTTTTTTTTGTTGTTTTTTTAATTTTTTTTTTTTAACGTTTTATTTATTTTTGAGACGGGGAGAGACAGAGCGTGAACAGGGGAGGGTCAGAGAGAGGGAGACACAGAATCTGAAACAGGCTCCAGGCTCTGAGCTGTCAGCACAGAGCCCCACACGGGGCTCAAACTCATGAACCGTGAGATCATAACCTGAGCTGAAGTTGGACTCTCAACCGACTGAGCCACCCAGGTGCCCTAATAAGGTTTTTAAAAAAATATTTATTTATTTTGAGAAATAGAGAGAGCACTAGCAAGCGAGGGGCAGAGGCAAAAGGAGAGAAAGAAAGAATCCCAAGCAGGCCCCACGCTGCCAGCACAGAGCCCAACACGGGCTTGAACTCATGAACTGTGAGATCATGACCTGAGCCTAAATCAAGAGTCAGACGTTTAACCGACTGAGCCACCCAGGGACCCCTTCAAAGGCCAAATAAATCTACGGTCTGTACTCTGCCACTGTTCTGACTCCTGGAGACCTTCTATTCCTCCCCATGGTGTATAAACTCAAAATAGGCCCACAGAATTTGGCTGTCCTCTGGTCAGTAACAAAAGAAGCTCTTTATCACCTTGTAAAAGAATCATGTCTCCAGGGCTACTGCCCCCTCCCCGCGCGCCCCCCGCCTGGCTTCCACAGCTTGTGGCTGACCTGAACGAATGTATTCTCCAAACTCGGCCAGGGCTGTTGTGTTTATCTCCTTGGGGCCGAAAGACACTGTTGGAATGTGGATGGCACCTGTCAGGGTCAGGGAGTCAAGAGATGGAAGGTTACAGATGATAACAACCATTCGTTTTCCCATATCCCTCTGTGCATAGAAAGTTCTTTTGCATTCACAAACTTATTATGGAGGGCAGAACAATCCTATAAGGGGGGCACTGCTATTTTCCCTAATTCTAAAGTGAGAAAATAAGCTTAGAGGCATTAGGTGAGCTGCTCAGGACTGTCCTGAGACAAGCAGCAGAACTGGGATTTCAACCCAGGTGGTTTGTGTTTGGTTAGGCTAATACAATTCTTCTTAAATTTTTTTTTAACATTTATTTTTTGAGACAGAGAGAGACAGAGCATGAACGGAGGAGGGTCAGAGAGAGGGAGGCACAGAATCTGAAATAGGCTCCAGGCTCTGAGCTGTCAGCACGGAGCCCGACGTGGGGCTCGAACTCACGGACCGCGAGATCATGACCTGAGCCGAAGTCGGCCGCTTAACCGACTGAGCCACCTAGGCGCCCCAAATTCTTAAAAGAAAATAAAGTTCAAGATAGGGGTAGGGGAGATGGACTGGAGTAGATTTTGGACCCTAACCTTAAGTAGGAAGCTGCTATAAATTGCTTCTAAGTCTCACTCTGCCTCTGAAACCATCATCCCTTTGATGAACCAGAGGAGCCCACTATCCTGGTTTCCTACATGAATGAGGAAGCTTGTTCCTCATGGACTGGCTCATCTGGAGTCTAACTGATTGCTCAGCCAAGGCCAGCTTTTTTGGGCACATGATGCCTGGGAAGTGGTAGATTTAGAAGTTCCCAAACAAACTCCTTAGTCCTGAGTAGTCTCATCCATGTTATCCAAATATTTACCTAATTGTCATTAGGCTTATCCTTTTGAGCCATGAAGGCTTTACACTGTAGAGTTCCATTATTATACGTAAACACCAATGGGAGGGGAAACACAATAAATTATGAGAATGCTTTATTAGATATCCCAACACACGGTGGGAAGAGCAAAAGCACCTAGGCAGTGTATTTGTCAAGGGAAGGCCTATGAAAGACAAACTCATCTCTTGTGAGAAGTGAAGTGATTCGTTTTCAGAAGTACCAAATAAAAGCTGTGCTGTCCAGTTAACAATAGGTTTACAACCTATTGGAAACTTGAATGACCCGCCCCCCCAACAATGGAGTCCCAAACCCTTAGACACTTCACTTCCTGGTTCTGCTTCCCTTCTCCATTTCACGGGCTTTGCAATGAGCATGTGCCAAAAGAACTGAAGTCTCTGCGTCACCTCGAGGAATGTACATTTGTTCCAATCAGACTCCTTTTCGCCTTACGTGGGCATGGGCGACTTCCGGGTAAGACTATCACTTCTGTAGCACTCAGCCAATGAGGAATCAGGGAAGGGAGTTGCACGCTAGGAGATAAATTGCCTGCTGTAACTGCCCCAAGTGTGCGGGCCCATCAGACACCCACTCTTACACGAACGTTGATTAAAGTCTCACTTCATTCTGCTCCGAGTCTCTGTGTCCCTCCTTTGACTGAGTGAGTAGGCCCATTTCTCATATTTGGAGGCTGTCTGGGATTCACCTGGACCCACGGGGTCCAGGTCCTCCTGTGACAGGGGAGACGTGCCCCACCCCGGTTTGGGTGGCCTTTCTGTGGGAGGGCCCTGACCCCTGGCAGGATCCATGGAGCCCGAGAATTTTTACCTTTGGAGGCAGAAGAAGTGATGCTGGGAAAAGGGTAAAAGACATTGTAGTGACCTGGTGACTCCGTGCATGGACCAAGGTAGGAAAATTGGAATATAAGTGATGAGGGAGCATGGGGCAAGCTGAGGGCAAAGTACAGGCTAACAGCACGGCCTGCCCCCACCGTCCCGTGGAGTATGTGTGATACTTCTTGGACACTCCTGGTGGCCCAAGAACAGGGGAAAGGAAAGGAAGCAAATGATTAATAGAGATCACAGTCATGCAAGACAGGAGTCTCCTTCAGTTTACAGATAACTTAGTAAACTGCAAGAAAAAGGCTATCTGATCCATAGCCTAATCTCCAGAAACCTATAGACTCCGATTCCTGGAGCCCTAATTTCACCCTCATCAAGCTGTAAGGGGGTATAAGTGCTTGCCATGGTGACGTGGGAAACAAAGGCAAGTGAAAAATTAAATTCCCTTACTGCCTACAGTCCATTGACAAGTCCTTGAAACAGGCAGTGACGTCCTTCTAGGAGCTCAGCTGCCTTGATGATGACACTTTGTTAGAAGCAAAAGACAATCTTGGCCCAACATTATCCTGACCTCCCAGGGTCCTGTAAGTCTAATACATAAAAATTCCTTTGGAAACTTCCTTTATCTCAACTCCCCCCCCAAGATATATGCTGGGAATCATACTCCAAGCTTATGGTCCCCTGATAGACACCTGAAGGGTCTCATGACTGAGGTTTTACTAAATGGTAATAAATGGTGATTTTTCTAACAGCAGCTAGCCCCTCAAGGTCCTGGAAACCTTGCTTCGAAAATTCCTTAAAGACTTATTACACTGTCTCTAATCCCCTCCCAACCTGAGAGTATATAATCAGTTACCTGTCACAACCCCAGTGCAGCTCTTCCTGCCCATGGGTCCTATCCCTGTGCTTTAATAAAATTACTTTTGTGCACCAAAGACGTCTTCAAGAATTCTTCCTTGGTCATTGGATCCAGGCCACCCACCATCACCCCAAAACCCCATCAATAAGTACTGCTTTGGGGGTTGGGAAATCCTCAGAGACTGAGTGCGTGTGACTGAGACATATCCCAGATACGAAGGGAATGAGGAGTCTCTACCCATGGTTCCATTCTCCCGCAATGGAAACGGCTGGCGACAGATGCAGTCGGTTCTGGAAAGTGCAAGAAACCTCCATTAAGGGGGATTGAGCATCCCAGGGAAACTCAGGGGCAGGAACTAGCCTGGTGGAGGATGAGGAACAAAAACTCCAGGCTTAGGGGTAAGGGAAGAGACACCCAGAAAGAGGCGGGTCTCTTCGGATTCCCCCAGCTAGTCTGCTGGGGTGAACGTTATGGTACTGGGAGGACACTCCTTGTACAAGGAATAAGGACAAACATAAAATGATCAAATTCTGCTGTTTCGTTTGGACTAAAGACCCAATTAAAGGGCCATCTGTTTTTTGGCTCAGAGGAAGACTGATCTATAGGGCCCTTTATGTGAATGACAAGTTCTAGTACACTGGAGGAAAGGGATTATACTCTCTGAAACTGAGGAAACACGGGATGTTCTTCAGTCACCAAGGACTCTCCTTTGGGATGCCTTTTAACCCACTGGAATCAATTCAGATTGCAAGATCTAAAAAACAAAACAAAACAAAACAAAAAACACAAAACTGATCTTTTGTAATACTGGGGTCGGTCAACACTCCTTAGGAGATGAAGTAGATTAACGGGACACTAATTTTAATACAGACCTCTTCTGTAAGAAACAGGGCAAATGGACTGAGGTACCCCGTGTCCAGGCTTTCTGGCCCTACATAAGGATCCAGCACTGAGGGCCTTTTGCAGAACGTGTTTGCCCCAATGTGTTTGGCTAGTAAACTCCCTCTTGATATACTGGATGATTGTCTAAACAGGCCTCCAAAAAAACCGAGGTTGCTGGAGGAGCTGTATGTGGGGGTGTCTCTCTCATTCATTTCCTGGGTTAATGACTATGATAATTAGAGCCAGTTGTCTGTGGTTAGTCTACACTAGGAGGGAGTCTTTAAGCAGTACTCCCAAGCAGCTGCCGAAACTCCTTCCTTTTGTTTTGGGGAAATTCCCTGTCTTCTCCGGTCTGACATAGACTCCGTATTTCCACTTCAGTTGGAAAAACAAATAAACAAAAACCAAACAAACAAAAAACCCCAGGACGTCTGCTCCTCCCTCTGAGCTGACAAGGTTTAGAACTGGGAATCTTCTTTCTCTGCCTTCTGCTAGCACCTCACCTCTTCTGCCTTCCCCTCCCTCTCCTCCTGTTCTGGCACCACCTAAGGGTGCGTCCTGCATAACTGATTCCAAACCCTCCTTGGTGCCTCCCACACCATTGGCTCCTCCCACCCTCCATGTCAAGGAGCAAAGAGCACCCACTTGGGTGGCCCACTTCAGATTTCTCCCACTGGTGTCCCAGGTAAAAACTGATAATGGGGAACAAGTGATTGACTTTTAAGCGGATGCAGGTAGAACATAGTCAATGTTTAAAAACTAATTTGCAAGTTTGTTGTTTAACTAAGATAGACATGTGTTTAGAGTTACCAGCATTAAATATGAAACTTATTCTCCTGGCCAGGGTGTTCAGCCAGCTGAACAAAAGTTTCCCAATGTAGACCCTGATTAGGACAGTAATGACCTTGGGACAGGGTTAGGATGTAGGAGTTACGAGAGCTAATAATCAAAGGAATCAGGGAATCAGCTCCAAGATGGCAGAGTGTTGGTAAGGCTTTTGGGATACAGTAAGAGAAGGAAACCCCAACTGATTTCTTACAGAGGCTTAGGGATCCAATGAGGAAATATCAGGCCAACTTCTAGTGACAAAATTAACCTTCAGGAGACTTTGCCCCATTAGGTCCTCTGGATCTAGGCCTGAATATTTCCAGAAAGTTATAGAAGATGGATGGATGGAATGAGAGGTGGACAGAATTGCTCAGGGAGGTACAAAAGATTCGTAAAGAGGGATGAGGAGAGACAAAACCAGAAAGTAAAGATTATGGTAACTACTGTGGAGAAGATGATTGAAAGGAAACAAAGAAAACTTTGTTTTAAGAAAACAAAGGCAAGAGAAATGTAGCTGAAATAAATCTCCCTGCAGCTCCCTGACACCTGAAATATTCAGAGCGTGACCTTCCTCAAGGAACTCATGGCAGCCTTGATGTTTTTGTTTTATTAACCAGGTTTACTTAAGGTTAATGAGTTCCTGTTGTCTCTGTTGCAGTTTGTTAGCAATAAGATGACTTAAAATGATGGCTTATTCTATCTCAAGTTTTCATGGGTAATTGTTAAGATAGTTTTCAAAGTCTTTGATAGCCTGAAACTTTAAAGTTTTGCTTGCACAATACAAGGGATTAAATCCATTGGATACCTAATGAGATAAAATGCTAAAACACTGATTGCTAAACATAGGTTTGTGCTTTTAAGTTCTTATTGTAGAGAAACTGAGGCTATTTGGGTCTGTTGGTAAACATGCTTTGTGCTTGACAGATTCATAAATTTGCCATAAGTCACAGTTCACAAATGGTAACTACTTATTTTTCACTGGAGACTAAGGTTTCTAAAAGTTAAAATTCTGCCAGATGCAGTTAAGACTGATGGAAATAAGGAAAGCAACTTTGTACGTAAAAGCAGCTATGTAAAAAAAATTACAAAAAAAAATGGAAATACATTTTTGTTGGAGGTAAAAGAAAATAATTTTGTCCTAAGTGAGACTGGTCGTTTGGAGAGGAATGGCTTGGGACAAAATCTAAATGCAAAGGAAAGTTGTAGAAGGTTTGTGAAAGGAAATCTTTGGAAAGGAATCTTATGTGTGGTCAGGATGGACAAAGGTTCAAATGCTTTTAGGAAAAAAAAAAAAAGGGTAAAGTTTTTTTTTTTTCCTCCTTTGTCTGCCCAAAAAGATGGAAAGAACTATGATTTGCACCAAAAGGGCAGGGCAGCTCTCTCTTTTGACTTATTTTGCTCAAGCCTTGGTTGAAACTGCCCCTGGTTTGATCCAAAGGCTGGGCAGATGGAAGCAGTGTCCTCACTGGCGGCTTCCAAATGCTCCGCATGTGTGTTGTTTCTGCAGGGCGGAGGAATGGGTGCCTGTGTCATGTGAGGGATGACACATGAAGGGCTTTTACCGGGATACATGGGAGTCATTTGGCTACACTTAGCCCAGTGTGTGCCGACTTGTACCAATCTAGTGACTTTAAATGGACACCCACATGGCTGGAACATATTTGTGTGGGCGTTGCTGGAAAAAAAAAAAGGCAAGGGAATAGACCTTGGCTTTGGGCCTTTGAGCCCCCCTCAATGCCTGATTTTATCCTTAGGAAAAGGTTTTTGCCAGCCTTTTAAAATATATTGTAAAGAGGAACAGCTTTATTATGATTGATATGTAAATTTCTGTTGGGCCAAAATAAAATTAATGCATCCCTCGACAACCAAGGGAATCTTGCTTGGTCATAGTCAATGCCCCCAAAGTCCCACAGGGAGGAAACTGGAGGGGTAGGAGAATAGGGTCAAGGCTGGGTAAGAGCAAGTACTCCCAGCACCTTGCAAGACTGACAGGACTTTCGACTTCCAGTTGGATAGCCAGCCAAAACATGGGGCCTACGGATGAGGCTTCTGCTGGCCAGCAGTCAGAGTCAAGATGAGGTTTCTCCCGGCTAGCTATAGGAAATTGAGATAAGGGATGCCTTTTCCTTCTTTTTCCTATAGATGGGCAAATCCCCAACCAAGGCCAATGTTCCTTTGGGATGTATTCGGAAAAACTGGGATGATTTTGATCCACAAACCCTAAAGAAAAAGTGATTCATTTTCTTTTGCACCAAGGCTTGGCCCCAATACAAATTGGAGGAGGAAATCTGCCGGCCATAGGGAAATACCAATTGTAATGCTATGCTACAGTCTGACCTGTTTTGCAAACGTGAGGGGGAACGGGGAGAAATCTCCTATGTTCAGTGTTCTGGGGACCTTAAGACAAAATCGAGATATGTGTAAGGTCGATCCTGGCCTTATGGGCAACTCTTTCCGAGGGTTCACAATGATGAAGGGAGGGAACTAACGTCCCCTTGCCCGTACCCAAAGCAGACCTAGAAAAGGAGGAAGGGAAGTCTTCTACCCCAACCTTCTTCTCCTCGGGACCTCGATCCAGACTTAAAAACGTGCACTTCTGCTCCCTACTGCCCACCTTAGCCAGGCCCTCCCCGTAAGGTAGCAGGTGCGTTGCCACTACGAGAAGCTAGAGTGCTGGAAGGAGAAAACACGGGAAGGCACCACCAAAATAAGATTTACAAGAAACCTTTTCATTGCATGACTTAAGACAGGTAAAAGAATAGGTAAATTTTCTGATGATCCAGATAAGTATATAGAGGCTTTTCAGAATATTAGGTATGTTTTTGAGTTGACTCGGAAAGATACAATGCTTTTATTGATTTAGACTCTTCACGAGACAGAAAAGCGTGATGTTTTGGCAGCAGCCGAGAGATATGGGGATGAGCAACTCCTTAATTCTCACGGGACTGGAGGTCCTATAGGGACTCCCAGTTCCCTACTGGGGTTCAGGCAGTTCTGCCCCAAGACCCTAACTGGGACTATGATAGTCCCATTGGAGAAGGGTATTGCTACCACTTCCAAGCTTTGTGGCTAAGGAAATCTAAGGTTAAACCCTTAAATTATGCTAAGTTAGCCACCATTTTACAGACACAGGATGACAGCCTGGTGGCCTTCCTGGAAAGGTTAAAGTTAAATATACGGCTATCTCCCTGATAGCCCCCGAAGCTGAGACGATTCTAAAGGACAAATTTGTCACTCAATCGGCCCCAGGTATTTGAAGGAAGCTGCAAAAATTGGCTGTTGGCCCGGAAGGGACCCTGGAGAAGCTCTTACGAGCTACCAATTGGGCATATTACAACTGAGATAGAGAGGAGAATAAGGAACAAGAAAGGAGGCTTAAAAAAAATCTAAGGCCATAGTCGTGGCCTTATGCACTAGGTCAGATTAGACATCCCGAGGTTCTGGCACCAAGTGCCATTTATGTGGCCGATCACGGCACTGGAAACAAGAATGTCAGAGGGGACAACAGAAGTCGAAACCCCATAAGCCATGCCCCTTGTGTGGAGACATTCACTGGAAAATCTGAATGCCCTTGGGGGCCTCAGTCTGCAAGGGCTCAGATAACCAGTGTCCCTGAAAGAGACTGATGGACCTGGGGTTCTTCACGGTGGCTCCCTTTGAACCAACTGTTGGAAATCCAGAGCCTTGGGTAACTGTGGAAGCAGAAGGAAAACCGGTTGATTTCCTTCTTGACACTGGAATCACCTTTTGTGTCCCTCCTTTCCACTCCCGGCCACAGCCGTCCAAACACGGCATATTACAGTGTCTCCAGAAAACTTCTGACGAAACGTTTCTCTCAGCCACCGGGGTGCATATGGGGAGACTTTTTTTTTCACGTTTTTTTTGATAATGCCAGAGAGCCCCACTCCCTTGCTAGAAAGAGACAATCATGACTGAATTAGGGACTATAGTGTTACTAGCTCCAGGACAGATAAACAGTTGTCTAAACGTACAGTAATCTGGATATAGAAGATCAATTTTTCCTTGAGGTAAAATTAAATACACCTCAGGGAGTTGTTCCTTGGAAATTGGATGGCCAAAGGAAGATTTGAGGGTTGAGAACCAAAAACTAGTTCAAATGCTTAACTATTCTAAGTAACAACATCACAAGATCCAAATAAATATGGAAGAGGGAAGAAAAGCTATACTTAAATTAAAAAAAACAAAAAGACCAGACAGGTCAGGGACTTTGTGGATGGCTACAATGCATCTTCCCATAGTGTGACCTCCTCCCTAGGAGACATTGCATTTGGAATATTAATGCTTGTTAGTCTAATAATCTTTTTGTATGTCATTTGTAGAAGCTGTTGCATGTATCAGAAAAATAAGAAAATTTTGCTAGCCCAGACATTCCAAATACTTTTCCATTATTTTGGACCTCTGGATGGACTTCTGCCTGCCCTCACTGCCATACCCCTGTCATCCCCCCCTTTCAGCAGGAAGCAGTTAAGATTGGTTGTCGTCCCAATCCCTAACGGCAGTTAGGAGTCACGTTTTCGAAGGGGGGGGGGGGGGGCGGAATATGATAGAAAAGATAGAATTCAGTAGGCAGAGAGGGAAAAGATTAGGACTTGAGGTCCCTGGGTGGAAAACAAACAAACAAACAAACAAACGCATTTTGGAACAATCCTGGGAGTAATCTTAAGATTCCTCTTAAGAAACAAACATCTGTGGGAATGCAAGCTGGTGCAGTCACTCTGGAAAACAGTATGGAGTTTCCTCAAAAAAACTAAAAATAGAACTACCTTACGACCCAGTAATTGCAGTACTAGGTATTTATCCAAGGGATACAGGTGTCCTGTTTCGAAGGGACCCATGCACCCCCATGTTTATAGCAGCACTATGACAATAGCTAAAGTATGGAAAGAGCCCAAATGCCCATCGATAGATGAATGGATAAAGAAGATGTGGTATATATATGCAGTGGAGTATTACTCGGCAATCAGAAAGAATGAAATCTTGCCATTTGCAACTACGTGGATGGACCTGGAGGGTATTATGCTAAGTGAAATTAGTCAGTCAGAGAAAGACAAAAATCATATGACTTCACTCATATGAGGACTTTAAGGGACAAAACAGATGAACATAAGGAAAGGGAAACAAAAATCATATAAAAACAGGGAGGGGGACAAAACAGGAGAGACTCATAAATATGGAGAACAAACAGAGGGTTACTGGAGGGGTTGTGGGAGGGGGGATGGTCTAAATGGGTAAGGGGCACTGAGGAATCTACTCCTGAAATCATTGTTTCATTATATGCTAACTAATTTGGATGCAAATTTAAAAAAAAAAAAGAAGAAGAAAAAAAAAAAAGAAACAAACGTGTGTGCCTTGTGCCCAAAATAACCTATAAATGAAAATGGAATCCACTTAGAAGAGGGATTGTGAGAAGTGAGATGACTCATTTTCAGAAATATGAAATAAAAACTGTGCTGTGAATTAACAATAGGTTTACAACCTATTAGAAATATGTATGAACCGCCCCCCCTCACCGAGTCCCAAACCCTTAGACACTTCACTTCCTGGTTCTTCTTCCCCCGCCCCCCTCCATTTCACGGCTTGGCAATGAGCATGCACCAAAGAACTGAAGTCTGTGTCACCTCGAGGAATGTACATTTGTTCCAATCAGACTTTTTGTCTTATGTGGGCATAGGTGACTTCCGGGTAAGGCTATAACCTCTGTAGTACTCAGCCAATGAGGAATCAGTGGAGGGAGTTGCGCAGTAGGAGATAAAATTGCCTGCATAACCGCCCCGGTGTGTCTGTCCATCAGACACCCGCTCTTGCAAGAATATTGACTAAAGCCTCACCTCACTCCCCTCTAAGCCTCCGTGTCCCTCCTTTGGGTCAGTGGGCTTATTTCTCACACCTCTGGAATCAGTTTTTCTAAGGATCAACTCTACATCACAGCCCAACACATAGATGGAGAAGTCAAGTTTCAAAAAGATGAACCTGTATGAGGCAAACTCAAAATCTGAACTCAAGTGCTCAGAGTTGGAGCAGGAGGCATGTGGCTATATAGTTGTGTGTGTGTGTGTGTGTGCGTGCGTGTGTGTGTGTGTGTGTATGCCATATAAATATACATAGGCCATATAGCCATGTGGCTATAAGGTCTCTACTTTGGGTTCTTTAAATAAGAAAGCTTTTTGCTTTCTTCTGGGTAAAGAGACTGGTGAGCAGCTGTCCACTGGCTTTCAGAGAACTAACTATTCGTGCTGTGCTTTGGGAAAGCTCTACTCTGACTCCTGGCCAATCGCTCAAGCACATGCACAATATACATTCAACCACAGGGGTTAGCTTTTGGTCCCTGAATCTGCCTGCACATGTTTATGTAGGCAGTTTCTTTTGATCCACTACTTATTGAAAGGGAAAAGACTGGAGCTAAGCCCAGTGGTGAGGAAGGATGTCATTATCCCATAGGATCTAGCACTCAACAGACACTTTCCTTTTTTTTCTCCCAGAAAATGCAGACTGAGAAAGCAAATGAGTTTTTAACCTTGGTTTGAGGTCTAGGGGAAAGACGTCTTTTAATCAGGAGAGGAAGTTTGGAACACCCCACACCCCTTTTTGGAGTCATCTGGAGCTGGGAGGATCCTACAAGCCATAGGTGTTATCATCCAGTGCTCACTCCTTGCTGTGGGGTCCCTGGGGAAGTTCATTTAATTGACCTAAGCTTCAATTTCCCTCCTCTGTAGATAAGATTAAGATACTTTAGTCTTATCTTAAGATATTGCAGAGACTTAACAGAAGTGAAAACTTTCGAAGGTTAAAAGTACAAATAAAATCTATCTCAATACTGAGACAGAGAGTATTGGCCAGGGTGAAGGTGAAGGCCACAGGGACGAGGGTGGAGCTAAGAAAGGTTCCAGGCTAGGCAGGGAACACCAGAGTCCGCAGAAGCCAGGTCTGGGGCAAGAGTGTCATCGGCAAGTCTGGGGACGAGGTGCTGGGACGCGGGCTAGGGTTGGCTTGGGGCGTGTGGCGGAACTCCAGTTCCAATGGCGGACCCAGTGCCGTAGAAGTGGGGAGTGAGCCCACTTCTTCTCCTTGGCCCAAAGAGAGAGGGACCTGTATCTGAGCATAGGTGGGCGAAGAGGCCCAGGCTCACCTTTCAGCGCTTCCTTCATCGCAACGCGCTCGCCTTGGCTGAACTCAGAAGGGATTTGCGACGCCCTCTGATGCTTCTGGCCCCCCAGGCCCTTCGATCTGGACATTGTGGAGATACCCAGCAGCAGCACAGCCGCCAGGGCCAGCACGCAAACACGCAGCGGAGCCATGCCTCTCTCCAGTCTGCAGCTGGAGTTTGGACCTGAACGACTAGCCCGCGTAGGTCTTCCAGTCACCGCTCCAATTACCACAGCTGCCTTAGCCCCACCCTATTCCCAGATCTGACCAATCGCCGCTTGCCTGGGGCTACGGAACACCAATTCACGGGAAGGCTCCGCCCAGAGCCGCAGGGTCTTTTGGGAGTTGTGGTTTCTTCGCCTGGGACAGGCAAAAGTAGGGTAGAGGTGAGGGCTCCGGTTAAACGTCAGGGCTTATCTGCGCTTGATCTGCTTTGAGATACTCAGAAATCCCTGGTCACTCTATGAGAAGTCAAACTGAAGGGCGAAAAGGTAAAATAAAATGAACAAAGCGTACCAGACCTTAATCTGCTTCTCACTTCTGAAATTCAGGACTTGATTACCATCCCCCCAGATTCTGTGTTGGAGCTCTGCGGGGCCCCTGGCTTTCTTTACTCTGAGATTGAAACAGTATTACTCCATCTATAGACATTGCTTTGGATGATCAGTTCAGAGGGCTTGCTCCTATTTAGCAATTCACTGAAAGTGTTTTTGATATTAATGTTAGTGCATTTTTGCAACTCTAGGCAAATACATTAAGACTGAAGGATTTTGAGAAAGATTATGTATTAATAATTTTGGTGTATTTAATAAAATGAGATTTCATAGCTATTCAGGATACAGGATCATTTTGGAAAAAAAAAAAAAAAACTTAAAGACACAGAGAATAAAATTAGATTTATTGGAACCAGAAGAAACCATTCCTTTCAGATCCCTTGATACAATTTGATCTGCCACCAGTCACATATTTTAGAATTTTCTAGGAAAAAAATCAATAGTAGGGCTGCATAGTTACTCATGACCAAAGCTGCAAATTCACACTCCTGGTGTTTCCCAAAGCTCAGAGAGGGAGTACTTTGCCCCTTTCAGTAATCCTATTTAAACAAAACAAAACAAAACATGGCCCTCCCCAGAAAAACTACAATCATGTATTTACTTTTCAGTAACAATCTAAAAACAGTATTATGGGAGTGCCTGCGTGGCTCAGTGGTTAAGTGCTGGACTCTTGATTTGGCTCAGGTCATGATCTCACAATTGAGTGAGTTCCAGACCCATGTCCGGCTCTGAGCTCACACCTGAGGACCTTCTTGGGATTCTCCCTCCCTCCCTCTCTCTCTGCCCCTCCCGGCTCAGCTGGCAATCTGTCTCTCTCAAAATAAATAAATAAACTTTAAAAAAAACAAACCAGTATTATGAAACACGTCACACATACAGAAAGGTGTAAAGAGTAATATAATGTAGGACGCCTGGGTGGCTCAGTCAGTTGACAGCCCCACTTCGGCTCAGGTCATGATCTCATTGTTCATGGGTTCGAGCCCTGCATGGGGCTCTGTGCTGACAGCTCAGAGCCTGGAGTCTGCTTCTGATTCTGTGTCTCCCTCTCTCTCTGCCCCTCCCCTGCTCCTGCTCTGTCTCTCATTCTCTAAAAAATAAATAAGCATTTAAAAAAATTTAAAAAAAAAGAGTAATATAATGAACATTTCTGTATTCACCACCCAGCCTAAGATCTAGAACATTAAAAGTAGAGTTGAAATGAGTTATTTTATTCATTTAGTTTTTTGAGAGCGAGAGAGTGCGTGTGAGAGAGGGACAGATGGAAAAACAGAGAGAATCCCAAGCAGGCTCCGTGCTCAGCAAGGAGTCCAACATGGGACTTGATCCTACAAACTGGGAGATCATGACCTGAGCCAAAATCAAGAGACATATACTTAAATCAACTGAACCACCCAGACGCCCTGAGTTGAAATGAATTTTTATAAGTGTGAACATTGGCAGAATATTTTTTATTTTTTATTTTTTCAAATTTACATCCAAATTAGTTAGCATATAGTGAAACAATGATTTCAGGAGTAGATTCCTTAATAATGCTCCTTACCTGTTTAGCCCATCCCCCTTCCCACAACCCCTCCAGTGACCCTCATTTTGTTCTCCATATTTATGAGTCTCTTCTGTTTTGTCCCCCTCCCTGTTTTTATTAGTATTTTTTTTATTTAAAAATTTTTTAAACGTTTATTTATTTTGAGACAGAGAGAGACAGAGCATGAACGGGGGAGGGGCAGAGAGAGAGGGAGACACAGAACCGGAAGCAGGCTCCAGGCTCTGAGCCATCAGCCCAGAGCCCGACGCGGGGCTCGAACTCACAGAACGTGAGATCGTGACCTGAGCTGAAGTCGGACGCTTAACTGACTGAGCCACCCAGGCGCTCCCCTCCCCCCCCCCCCCGTTTTTATATGATTTTTGTTTCCCTTCCCTTATGTTCATCTGTTTTGTCTCTTAAAGACCTCATATGAGTGAAGTCATATGATATTTGTCTTTCTCTGACTAATTTCACTTAGCATAATACCCTCTAGGTCCATCCACATAGTTGCAAACGGCAAGGTTTCATTCTTTTTGATTTCCAAGTAATATTCCATTGTATATAGAAAAAATATTCCATTGTATATATATACCACATCTTCTTTATCCATTCATCTGTCAATGGACATTTGGGCTCTTTCCATACTTTGGCTATTGTCGATAGTGCTGCTATAAACACGGGGATGCATGGGTCCCTTCGAAACAGCCCACCTGTATCGCTTGGATAAATACCTAGTAGTGCAATTGCTGAGTCGTAGAGCAGTTCTATTTTTAGCTTTTTGAGGAACCTCCACACTGTTTTCCAGAGTGACTGCACCAGCTTGCATTCCCAGAATTTGTTAGTGTTTTAAATCAGTAGTACTTTTTGTTCTCTTATATAATAAGTCTGTATTTCAAAGTCATAAACATGTCTTAATATGTTATCTTTTTAAAGGTTTAAACTTTTACAGTTTAGCGTAAAGTTCTTAATCTGTCTGGAATTGACTTTTTGTAAATAGTATAACATCAGGGTCTAATTTTACTTTATTTTTCCAACTAGATAACCAATTTCCCCAGCACCAATCATTAAATAGCCTATCCTTTCCTCAAAGATATGTAGTGCTGACTCTGTCATTTACTATGTTTTCAGACATGAATGGTCCTGTAATTGGGCTTCCTATTTTTTTTTTTTTGTATTGGTTGCTTGTTTATTTCTATGCTAATATGACTATCTTAATTACTATCGCTTTAAAATATGTCTCCATATCAGGTAGAACATGTTTCTCCCTTAGTCTGTTAATATAGTGAATCACATTAATAAATTTTAAAAATGTAAACCACTCTGACATTCCTGGGATGTCCTGGGATAAATCCTACTCAGATAAATCCCTACTGGATTCTTGCAATTCTGTTTATGAATTGGATTGGGCTATAGTTTTTCTTTTTTATAATGTCCTTTTGTGGATTTGATATCAAGGGTATAGTAGCCTGAGATATCTAATTAGAGAATATAGTAGAGATTTCTAACCGCCCCCAACATCCATTCTCCTTTTTTTCTAACAAGAATCCTGAGTTTTAGCTCAGTGTATTGATATCCAGCTGAAAGACCACATTTCCCAGGCCCTTGCAGCTGGATTTCCCCATGTGACTGCGTCTGGAGAATGGAAGAGAAGCAGAAGTGTTGCATGTGATTCAAGGAATTGTTTTTATGGACACGCTCTTTATAAATCCCTCCCTCCCTGCTCAGATGTGATGACCCTGGTTCTAGCAACCATGTTGGGCCATGATGGTGAGTTCTATACCAAGGGAGGGCAGAGAGCTGAGCTGGAAGTAGCCTTAGTCCCTGGGGAGCCTCGTGGAACCACTAGACAAGCTCTTGCCTGTCTACCTTTGGGGTTATTTGTACTGAGAGAGAGAGAGAGAGATGTGTGTTTCTACTAAATTTAAACTATTAAAGGAGTGACCCTCCTCCAATCTTTTTTTGTTTGTTTGTTTTTTTGAGTCCACTTTGGTACATCATATTTTATTAGTGATTTATTCATTTCCCTAAGGTTTCAACGTTGTAGTAGTTAAGAATTTAAGCTCTGGAGCCCGATTGCTTGGGTTGAAATCTTAAGCTCCTACATGTTCATGGAGTTGTGTTGAGTGGGAAACTTACTTAACCTTTCTGACTCTCAGTTTCCTCGTCCATGAATGAGTATGTGCTTGGAGAATTAGTATGTACTTGGAGGAGTGCATAGCTTATAGTAACCACTCAAGAAATGTTAGCTATACCATTGTTACTATCTTTTCCCCTTTGCTTTCTTTGAATCGGTTTTCTTTTTCTAACTACCATGGTTGAACATCTGGTTCATTAATTTTCATCTTTTTTCTTTTCTTTTCTTTTCTAGTAATAAAACCTTATTTTTAAGGTTTTATTTTTAAGTAATCGCTGCACCCAAAGTGTGGCTCCAACCGACAGTCCGGTGATCAAGAATCATACGCTCCACCGACTGAGCCAGCCAGGTGCCCCATCTTTTTTGTTTTCTAGTGGAAACATTAAAGACTATACATTTTCTTCAAAGCACTATTCCCGGCAGGTTTTTTTTTTTTAAAAGATTTATTATTTTTAAGTAATCTCCATGCCCAACGTGGGGCTTGAACCCACAACTCGGAGATCAAGAGTTGCATGCTCTACCGACCCAGCCAGCCAGCCAGGTGCTCCTTGCATCGTTTTGGTACGTAGCATTTCATTATTGTTTAAGTCTGAGTGTTTTTAATTTTCCATATTATCTCTTTTTTGACTCTGAGTTATTTAGAAGTATTTTTTAAAATTCTAAATGTGTATTTTTTGGTGCAAGTTATCTTTTGTAATTGATTTTTAACTTCAATGCATTGTGGTTAGAGACTGTGGAAGGATACTTATTCTTTGAAATTGCTGAAAAATGCTTTAAAGCCTAGACTATGATCAACTTTTGTCAGTACTTCATGTGTACTTAAGAAATATACATTTTAATTGTGTGCACCATTCAATACATGTCCATTAAATCAAGATTGTTTACTTTGCTGTTTAACTCTCTCATACCCCGCTTTTTTTTTTTTAAATCCATATGATTTATCAACAGTGAGAGAAATGTACTGAAATCTTCCATCGTGTTGGTGGATTTGTCTTAGCTCCTTGTTTCCCTCTAGGACAGTTCAAAGCAAGGTCCGCTTTCTCTGGAGGTGATTTGCTTTGCCTTGCTGTAAAGCCATCCAAACACATGCATTTATTCACATTTCAAAACCACTTTATTACCAAAATGAACAAAAGGAGAATGCTGTTTAAATTAAATAAATTACACAAACATCTCGAGTCCCCGGTCTTCCCTGGGAACCCCATCATCACAAGTCAGTATCACTAAGAACATTCAAAAGTATTGAAATTCTGGATTATTTCATCACCTTGCCCTCCTTTTCTGCCTCACTCGTGTCCAGAGAGTGGTCTGTTTGAATTTGCTTGTGTTCTTTTCAAAGTATTCCAACGGTGAAGTTTTCTTCAATGTCTCCCTCTCCCCCCATGTGTTTCCAATTTTACCTCCACCGTCTAGACACTTGGTTCAAAGGACCCCTTTACTTGGGGTGTCTGGAGGCTCTGTGACCTTCCCCCACCTCCTGGGCCCCAGTTGGACTTTGAAGGAGGTGGAGTAGGGGAGGGTGAGTTGTCATTGGCTAAAATTCTTGTCCTCCTGGAATTTGGCACTTCGGGTGCTGGGCACGGTGAATCCCAGATAACATTGTCTTCTGCCTTCCAAATTTTGAGTTCCATTGGCAGCCAGATGGCATAATGAAATCACAGAGAAGCAGTGCTTGAAGGCCAAGAATCTGTTGGCTCTTTGCCAGCACCTTCTCCTTTAACTCTAAAAAGACTCGCTAGCTGACCGGCTCACTCAACACACAGACACACCACACAGGTCAGGCTGAAGTTAGGAATTGGGAAGCTTTTTTCAGGCTGGGCCAGCCCAACCTGTTGGGCAGGGTCATTGAGTTGAAGGAGCTTGAGAGAAGCAGTGGGGAGAAGGCCGAAAGGTTTTCTGTGCACTTCCATGGAAATTTCCCCAGACACTTGCACGTGCAATCTATTTATTTTCAAGTCAACAGTCAGGTTCCTCTATGACCTCCTCACATACATGGAAAATGTACCCCTCTTCTCATCTGCCCTAGAAGAGGATGACCTCAGGTCCTGAGTTTATTAAGGAACCCCGCGGAGGAAGACCCAATCTGGATCAGCCCTTTGCCACATTCTGCACCCAGTGGGGTGATGTGGCTGGCCCTTGGGGAGCTTCCTCCCTTGCCTGGCTGAAGGCTTCAGGCCCCAAGCTGATAAGGGAGAGTTAAAATCTTTGGCTCTTTGCCAAGTGAAAAAAAGCACAAGGCAAACTTCCTAAGCAGGGGGAGGCATTTCTGAAGTCAGGGGGACCTTCAGGGCTCAGGTCCCACCAGTTGGCCCTGGGTTGGCACTAGCACCCCTCCCCCTCCAGTCTCCGTACAAAGAAGGCTTCCAAAAAGTACTTATACAGAACAACTGGCATCTGTTACTAGGTTGCCAGAGGATTCTGGTAGCTACCCACCCTGTCCTTTTTAGATTCCTACCCAGCCTCAAGTGGAAGGGAACCGGCCCTGAAGGCACGGGAAGTGATCATGTTTCAGAGGCTGGGGCAGCTACATTGGTGGGGTGCCCCTGGAGAGGTAGCTCTGGTGGCCCTGAGGGGGCCAACCCCCAGCCTCGAGTCTGAAGTGCTGAATAGCAGTGGAGCTCCCAGCAGCCTTGAGATGAGGAGGAAGGGGATGCAGTGATGAAGATGGAGATTCCGGGCTTTAGGGAGCACGTGGTCCCAGGAGTGCAGAACCTCCAGGGACAGAGCTGGGGCAGCTGGAGGGGACAAGCCTCAGAGTCCTAAGCAAGTTCAGCTCCGTGTCGCGTGACAGCTCGACGCCATCTGACACCAAGCTGTGCAGACCCGAGGGCTTTTGCACCCTAGGTCAGCAGGGTCGTACTTTCCCTTCTGTTCTTGGCTCACTCTTAGAAGTCGGCAGTCGGGGTGGGGGGTTCCCCGTCAGTTGCTTTGGGCAGGGCATGGGTGGGTGCGGTAAGGTGAGCAGGAGACTTTCTCCTTCCGGCCAGGGCCCTGAGAGTCAGCAGGAGGGTGAAGAGGTGGCTCTCCTTCCTGTTGAGATTGGCTGACTCCAGAGATGCCAGGAGGGGGGCAGGGGAGGGAGAGAGGAGGAGGGGGAGGAGGGGAGGGAGGAGCTCAGGCCCTGGTGGACGTATTCTCCTCTCACTCTTTGTGACCCCAGGCTCTTTCTTCTTGGAGTCCCAGATGCCACGCACTCTGGAGGCAGTGTGGGGGCTGGCTGGGCCCTCACAGGGCAGTCAGGGTCTCTGCATGAAACATACTCCCGAACATTTCCTGCGGGACCACGGAAGGACAGGGGAGGGGAAGGGAGAGCATTAGACCTGTTGAGTTTACAATGGCTGCAACCACGAGGTGACCCTGTGAGCCCCTGGCCAGAGAGAGCTTCATGAGTAAGTGTGTGTGAGTGTGAGTGTGTGTGTGTGAACAGGGGAGGGGCGGGGGAAGCCCAAGAGGTGAACTGGTACAGAGGTGACAAGAGAAGATGCTTGGAATCTACTTTTTTTTTCTTTTTTTTAAGGTTTATTCATTTTTCAGAGACATACAGAGCGTGAATGGGGGAGGGGTAGAGAGAGAAGGAGACACAGAATCGGAAGCAGGCTCCAGGCTCTGAGCCGTCAGCACAGAGCCCGATGCAGGGCGCGAACTCACGGACCGTGAGATCATGACCTGAGCCGAAGTCGGATGCTTAACCGACTGAGCCGCCCAGGCGCCCCACTTGGAATCTACTTTGAATCACCTCTGGCGTGCTCTGTGACCTCCACCTGTCACAGTCCTTTTTGGCTTCGCTTTCATTGTTAAGTGAAATGACGGTGGAGATGAGACCGTTCTGAAGTCCTTTTTTGCTCTGATAAGCTATTTGGGGGCCTATCCCAGGCTTTTGGAATGTGCTGGAGATTCCACAGGGGCACAGAGATCAGTCTGTCTCTATTTCCTAATGTCTCCCCCATGCCATCAGTGCTCCCAGAGACATGTCCAGGGGACATGGAACTCAAGCCCCAAAGGGGTGCGAAGAGGTACAAAGTGAGATGTGATTTCTAGTAGGCCCAAAGCCAGACTTCTCTCAACTAGACATCTGGGTTTCTTTTAATTCAGGGCGTTGGGCTACTTTGTCAGGATGACAGGGCCCTGGGGCGGCAGTAACAGTTCACATTTGCACAGCCCTCAGTGCTTAAGGGCAGTAATACTTGTACCCCTCGAATTCATCTGGCCCCACCCCAATCTACGTTTCCTAAGGTTTCCTAAGGTCTTTGTTTGGTTCACTGCTGTCTGCCCACCCTGGAACTGTGTCAGGCCGGCGGTCATTACATATCTGCTGATTAATGAAGGACACACGAATCCCCCGCCAATCCTGTGAGGTCGAGGGGGCGGGTACCACCTATATTTCCCCTACTTTGCAATGATAGAAAACCGGGACCCCGTGTGTTATGTGGCCTGTCCAAGATCGTGTGTGTTATGGATGTTCGTTCTCGAGATTTTCCTCCAGTGCCTCTCCCTCCCCCAGTGATGCCTTTCAGGGAGTGGGAAGCATTAGGATCTGCTGTGATAAGAGAGGTGAGAGAAATGTTGCCTTCAAGGGGGCTGCTCTGGCTTGGAGATGAGAGAGCCCAGTGAACGCCTTGGGTTCGTGAGGGTCTCCTTCCCAGTCCCGGCCTCCCGGTTGCCCCTGCCCCTCAGCTCACCTGCTCTAAGTCCCAGTAGCTGGGGCTGTCCTCTTCTGAATCACATAAGGACAGCTCAGGGTCCACGGAAGCCTGGAAGGGGGGGAAACGAGAGGAGAATGAGCCCCATGACCGAGTGACACAGTGCGGTGCAAATGGCAGCCTCCGGGTAGGCGCCGTGTTTTCTGCCACATGAGTCGCCCTGTTGCTTCTTCCCTCCCCTCCCCCATCTGCCTCACAAAATGTAGCACGGGGTGGCCTTCCCCCTTTCAGCGGAGGCATGTGTCAGGGTCTGCCCTCCCTGTGGGCATCTTAGAGGCAGGGGAGGTTGGCCTAGCTTACGAGGAAGATTGGCTAGCCGCCTGACATTGGGGAATCCATTTCCCTTCTCTGGAAATGTTTCCTCATCTGTAAAACTGGATAATTAAACTCACTTTGTGGGCTTTCTACATCACCTTGCTGTTGAAAAGGGGTGTGTGTGTGTGTGTGTGTGTGTAATTTATATATATGAATACATTTTGTAATATGCAAATATAAATATTTTCTGTATCTAAAAGTTGTTTTAAATGTATAACCGTAATAACTAGACGTTATTTGTGCAATAACAAATGGCGAGGATTCTTCCAGAATCTCGCTCTTTTTGCTCTGTGGACAAGGCTTGTGAAACCAGAAAGCCTGTTCCCACACAGTTGTTCTCCCTAAGCATGGAGGGCGGACACCAGGGCCCTGTGTTTTCCTGGGAGGGCAGTCTTACAGCACTTAGAACAGATGGCTTCACCTTCATCGGTCTCTTAGAGCAGAGGGCAAATGGTCGCTCGAGGACCAGTAAAACCTTTCTTATGACCCCCTGAAGGTGGGAGGAGGTTTCATATATAAAGAAGGCTGGGGCACAGAGTCTTGGGAGGCCAAGGGCAGGGGCTGAACCGAAAGAGGCTCTGGGAGCGGGGGTGGGGGCGGCTGGAGACGCCAAGGCAGGCCCCCCCCCCCCCCCCCCGCCATGGGGTGGAGCTTTTCTGCTTCCACAGCTTTCAGGAGTCCTAAACAGTGTTATTTGTGGCTCATTTGCATACCACTTAGTGAGCTAGTAAATTAAATGTCAAGAAACTGAGACAAAACTTGGATCCAGTCTCTTTATCCATCACCAGTCTGAAATCTCTAAGCTCTGCTAAATTAAAACGGGCAGGCTTACTCCCTTCCCTTGCCCAAAGCCTCTTCTAGAAAGACCGAAGGAGGAGGGCGGGTGAACAGTGCCAACAGACTGGGCATAACCTAATATGCCTAGAGTGTTTGGAAATTAATATTAATAAAAGGGTTTACAGTATATAAAGTGCTTTCAAGTGACAGAAAAGGCCTAATTATCAGTTAATGCTAAAACAGAAGCAAAAGAAAAGCCCTGTGAGGTAGCTAATGTTAATTTAGGGTGCTTGTTCTACAGAAAAGGAACTCTGAAATGGCAGTTTCAGAAAAGTTAGATGACAGACTCGGTGTTGGAACTCAAACCTTCTCCTGTGTTCTTTCTAACGCCCCTAGTCCTGCCATTTCAGTGCCCTGGGGCCTAGGATTCCCAAGGGACCTTACCCTTTGGAAGTCACGTCCTGGGGCCACTTCTCTGGCATTTGCCTGGGCGAAGAGGACAGCATCATGTATACTGGGAAAGACGTGGTTGCGCTCTAGACACCCATCTTCAAAGACACCTCCGTGGCTGATATCGTTGTACACCTGGGCTGGAAGGAGGAAAAGGCCTTCAGAAAGATAACAGCCTTGTGGTTTGGAGCTGGGGATGAAGGAAGGATGGTGAGGCGCAGGGGGAGGGAAGGAGAGAGAGGACTGTGGGTTGTGTTCTTTGCATCATCCAAAGGCCAGGCCAAGGCATGGGTCTTGCAATATCAGTGCTGGACAGCAGAGGGCAACATGAGCTTGAGGATGCTGAACCTTCAACCCAGGGCAGGCAGAAGGAAGCAGTTTGATTCAGGGAGTCGGTACTTTGTGGCAATTGAGAGGGAGAGGCTAAAGTGTCGTGAAGGAGGCTGCTGCCACTTCTCTGCCTGGATAGTTCATTCTTCCTCTTGTTTCTCCGGACCTATCTGGGAACCTCCAGTGTGTGGCAGAGCCCTCACTTTTGCCAAATCCTAGAGATGACTTCCTGAGGAGTGTCCAGTGAGGGTGGTGGGGATTGCCCACTGACTCTAACTGCCATTGCAGATTCTCTTTCTGAGCAGGTTCAACAGGGCTCGGGACCTGCTCAGGCCAATTCTGAAGTTGGGGAGGCCTCCAGAAGGGTTCTGACTTTCTGGAGGAGGAAAGGTGCACGGATCCCTTCACCTTGTGCTGTGTGTCTGTGTGTGCTTGCCGTGTGTCCACATCCCTGCACTCTGCCAATGCGCTAATGATGTGAAAACCCACTGCCCTGTGGACATGTTGTTGGGGCCGTGTATATGCACCTTTTGGAGATGGTGTGTATGTAAAACTGTGTGTGTCTGTGTGTTCCCCAGATAGCTACGGCACGTGCATGCTTCATGCTTTGGGAGAATGTTTGGGCGCTCTCATTTTCAGTCCCCCATTCAGCATTCCACCGACCTGTTCCCCCCCTCCCCACCCACCCCCCTCCTTTTGGTCCCCCAAATGTCCTCCTCCTCTTACCGTGGATGTTCACCAAGAAGACCTTCACACCGATCTTCCCGTAGGTGGAGCTCAGCTAGAAGTGGCAGGGGAAGGGTATTGGGACCGGGAGATAAAAGGAAAGGAATGTTCTGAGTGGGTCTCAAAAGTGATTCACAAAACGCACTTCAGAGGGGAAGCCAAACAAATAAGCAACCCCAAGAGCCCTGGCAGCCAAAGATAAAAATAGCAGCAAGGCACGCCGCTTCTCCCTGGAGTGTTGGCTGTCGGCTTTTCTGGAAAGCAGGACAGAAATGGGGCTTTGCCAACGAGGCGGGCACTTAAAGCCACCGCGGCCTCTTCTTATGGGGTCAGGTCTTCTCTCTCAGCAGCTTAGATGCCCAGATTCCGCCTCTTTCCGACTTTGCGGCTTCAGGCAGAATCTGCAGGGGAGGACGGAGGCCCGCCGGGCTCCAGGCCCAGGCTAGGGAAGCAGGCTGAGCCCACGGCTGGGGGGTGCGGCCTTCTGGGCACCTGGCCGATGCTCTCTGGATGGTACTCAGCCTCTGAACTCTCTGGACCCCTCGGTTTCCCGGGACTGCCTCTGTCTGAGCCAACTCTGAGGTTTGCTGACTCCCTGCCATCGGAGGTGCTGCTGAAAGGTTATCAGATGGATGGATATCTTTATTCAGGGTGTCCCATGAACTGCCAATTTGGCATGAGAATGTGGGGCACTGATACTATTTCTCCTTCTCTTCTCAGTGGACTGGAATTGGCTGATGCTGGAGCGTCTGGGTGAGCGTGGGAAGGAGCAGCAGACCACGAACCGGGGCCAATCTGGACTCTACTCAAAAGACCTAGGGGTGGGTTCCTGGTGGCCTGAGAGGGAACCTGAGATGACCTCTGCTAGGCAGGGTGGGACAGCAGATATCCATCTAGTATCCCTTTCCAGCCACTTGTCATCTTGGGCTATCTGGGCCTGCTTTGCGGAGAACAGCCTGTCCTGGTCGTGTCTGGGGGAAAAGCGGTCCTCACGAGCCATTTGCCTCCTTGGTGAACTTCGTCTTTCAGCTTGTCCAAATGAGGGCCCCGAGGAAAGGGAGTGTGGGAGAGCAGGGGTGAGGGTGTTGGGGTGGAGGGCGGGCCGGCACTCCCTCTGCCTGGGCCCTCACCTTGCCCAGGGCTTTGATGCCCATCAAGTCCACAAAGCTGACCCCGCTCATGTCAAGGATGATGGTGTGGAAGGTGACAAAGGGTGGGACGCTGGCCAGCATGTCACTGGGCTCACTGGGGGTCTCGGCGGAGGCCGATGGCTCACAAGGGGCAGCTGGGGAGCTGTCGGGGCTGAAGGTGATGTAGGACACGCTGGCACCATTAGCAGAAGTCTGGTTGTTGTTGGGGTCAGTTGGGGTGGTGTTCTCAAAGTCCTGCTGGAGCTCCTGTAGGGAGACAGTCTGGGGGGTGGGGATGGGGGTGGGGGTGGGGCAGGGATCAGCAAACTGAATCAGACTTGGCTGTAGTTGAGGCAGGGGCAAGGAGCGTGCGTGTGGAGGTGAATGGCTGAATTAGGTGGTGGTGAGTATAAGCCCCCGGAACCCCACAGGGGAGGCATCTCCCAGTACCCTGTCCTTAGGCAGGGCCTGCACGCTTAGACTCCCACGGACCAGACGAAACTGGAGAACCCGTCCAAGAGAGGCACTAAAGCCTCGGCCCACTCTGCTCTGGGAGAAAGTGCTTCTGGAAACAATTGTGCTCCTTTTGATATTCGTCTGTGCCTGCCTGCTTCTCCCCACAACTTCCATACCCACGTCAAAACGTCTGGACACCCCATGAAATTCACTGCTGCCCCCCATTTGGGGTTGTTCAGAAGTCTATGGGCCATATCATATCTTAGCCAGAAAATGGGGAGGGCCCGTGGGAGTTCAGTAGTTACCCCCAGGAGCTGGCATCCCCCCACCCAAGGAGAAGAAGATTCTGTGGCCACCAGGCCATGGCTACAGAGACGTTATGTCTTTGCCTCAAAGGGTGCTGGGAGGTGGGGCACCAAGGGGCAAGATCAGAGTGGGCAGGCTGTTCCTAGCTTCAGTTCACCTTGGTTTTCATAAACAGAGACTTCCTCTGCTGTGTGGGCATCGTTCTCCCCTTCTCCTGCTTCCGGAGGTATTTTTGCTTGGCCAGCAGTACTTTCTGGGGGTCCACACCTGTCTGTAGGGAGAGAGCCAACAGCAGTTTGGACGTCCACCCTCTTTGGAGTGGCCTGCCCCCCCAGTCCCCTTTCTCCCATCTTCTGGTTACTCACTGTTCAACCCTTCTGGTCGCCAGAGTTCTGAACCTTACCTTGGCAATGACCTTTTGCCTGAAGATCTCTGAATTGGCAAAGTAGAGAGGGGAGCAGTAAGTGACAATCTTAACCCCCTCAATTTCCTGGACCTGTAAACAGGGAGACTGAGCTCAGGTGGCAGAAATGCTGTTATTGGCTTTTTTTTTTTTTTTTACTTTAAAAAAAAATATTTATTTTGAGAGAGAGAGAGAGAGAGAGAGCATGTGCACATGCATGAGCAGGGGAGGGGCAGAGAGAGAGAGAGAGAGAGAGAGAGGGAGAGAGACAATCCTAAGTAGGCTCTACGCTCAGGACAGAGCCCAACGTGGAACTTGATCTCATGAGTGGGAGATCATGACCTGAGCCAAAATTGACAGTCAGATGCTTAACTGATTGAGCCACCCAGGCACCCCTTAACCTTCTTTTGTTTGGGGTGGGGGGTACGGCAAAAGAGGGAGGTCATAAGTTTGGATTACTCACCCTATTGTAGGTTTTGGGATTCACATAAATGTCAGTGTCCATGACCTGGGCCAAAGCATAGCCATTTCGACTAGATGAGAAAGGAGAAGAAAAACTTAAGAACACGCAAAAAACAAAAACACATAAGAGCGTGCTAACAGCAAATCGGCCTGGAAGGACGCTGGGGTGGGAGCTGGAGCAAAAGCAGGGTGGGGTGGGGGCCCTTCCTCATCCCTAGTGTCTGTTGTGTTGGTCTTCCCGCACCAGAGACACATGCCTGTTGGCCTATGGCTGGGCTGTAACTAGAGGGATGACAGGCCAGCCCTTGACATAGCTCCCAGCGTGGGGCTCAGCACGGAGAAAAGGTGTGGTACACAAGTGACAAGCTTAGGTGGCCCTGAAGTCACCGCTTCCTGGTTCTGAGTTCTCAAGAAGAGAAGACAGGGCTTCTCTAACATGGAGCATCTTCTTCCTGCCCTGGCCTCTTCCTCTGGTGCCCTTGGCCTGTACTCCCTAGCCTTTCTATGGGAAGGACACGGCGTCTGTCCTCTGGCCTGGTGTTCCCCTGGGGAGGGTCCCATTTGGTCTGGGGACCGGCATTGCCTTTGGACGGGCTCGGGGTCTTACCTTCCTGTTCTTCTCCTACTTCGTATGGCCCCCAGCCCTCCAAGCCCATGAGGGCTTCCTTCTGGGGCTTTCAGGATATGGCAGTCAGACAGCCCAGCCCGGGCCTGGGGCCCCACTGCTGTGTCGTGTGGGGGCTGTTACTTACAACTGAGTCTGGAAGACCACAACCAGGGCGGAGAAGGCGACACCCACGGCCACACCGTAGGGAAGACTCAGAAAGAACGAGGAGAGGAAGCTCACCATCCAGACACACTGTGAGGAGAGAGATGTCAGAGCAGGCCTGGGGAGAAGGCTGCCTCTTTGAGGAGTCTTCCTGGAACAGCCAAGGCCGTTCCCTGTTTCCACAACCTCAGACCGGCCCTCCCCTTGTCATGGCACCTTTGCGTCGTCTTATGTCTTGGTGCTCTGGTTACACCTGCACGTTTTGCCTGGACTGAGTGTGCCTAGCGATCGTGCTTGGTTTTTAATAGACAACCCCAGCCCACGCAGGGAGGCGGCATGGCGCACGCTGAGAGCATGAGGGGAACACACGCCTGGTTTCAAAGTTTCATTCTCTCGCTTCCCAGTTATGTGAGCCAAGTTGCCTGATCCACAAGAGGGCAATAATATTACCTGTTTTGTGAAGGGATTGAAAAGCTAAGGCAGCTAAAGGTCCCAGCCCAGCGATGGGCACCTAGTGATCACTCAACAAACATGAGCTCCCTCTCTCCACCCAATGGGAGGCTGTGGGTTTCCAACACACGCTCAGTGATCTTCCTGGCCTGACGGTCTGGGGTCTGGCTGCGTGGGTGGGGGGCAGGATTGAATGCAGTTTTGATAGTTGACCCCTTGATGGTCCTTTACAGTCCTCCCAATTCCTCTAAAGAAAACCAATCTGCCCACACTCCCCCAGAGAACTGTGAAGATAAGGTGCGAGCCCAAGGCACAATGTAAATACCAGAGCCTATATTTGGTGGGGGGGGGGGGGGATTGCTGGGATGTGGTAAGAGCAGATCCTTGGGGTACTGGAACATCGTATACTCCCCTATCCTCGTCACTCACTCGGGGACTCAGATGGGCCACTCATTTCTCTGGCTTTAAGGATTTTCTTTGTGTCCCGTGCGGGTAAGCCTCCTTCCCCAGGAGACAGAGCCACCCAGAGGTTTGCAGTCTAAGATTTGGGTTCCAATCCTGATTCTACCCCTTACTACCTCTGTGGCCTTTGGCAAGTTACTTAACCTCTCTGAGCCTTGGTTTCATCATCTTTTTAGAAAAGTTTTATTTATTTAAGTAATATCGACACCAAGCATGGGGCTTGAACCCACGACCCCGAGATTCAGAGTCGGCACGCTCTTCTGACTGAGCCAGCCAGACACCCCTTTGTTTCATCATCTTGCAAGGAGGTCAGTAAATCCTCTTATGGTGGAGCTTAAATGGGGTTTTTGTCAGTGTCGTCAATATATGGTAACCTTATTACTATTGTCTGATGCTAGGTGCACGGGGCCGGTGACTAATCATAACAACAGGTCATGTTTGCTGAGTGTTTTACAGTTACATGGTACTTACCCATGTGATCTCATGTAATCCTGAGAACCAGTGTATGATGAAGTCATGACTGTCACCCCCATTAGAGATGAGGAAATAGAACTCCAGAGAGGTCTGGTAACTTGCTCAAGATCCTGGTCTGCTGGCTTTCTGTTCTAGTTTTTTGTTGTTGGTGGTGGTTTTTAAAGCTACTTCTTTTTGCTTTTTTGGGAACTACGAGTCGTAAAAATAATCATAGCTAATTTTTTTTTTTTTAGTGAACCCAGAATACGATTTAGATAACATGCCCCTTACTTGTATTATCTCCTTTCTTTCTCATGAACAACCCTGGGGCAGGGGGTGGGGTAGAGTATAAGACACCCATTTCCCAGATGAGAAAATCAAGACTCAGAGAAGTTAAGGGACTTCTAGGGACTTGCTAGTCTAGGGCCCACCCAGAGGCAGTGAACAGGTGCGTTAGGACGTGAACATAGGATGTGTCACTCCAACACTTGGGCTCTTAACAGCTGGCTAGGCTAATTAGGGAGCAGAACGGAGGGGTCACCGACAGAAGAGCTGACGCGGCTGTGGGGCTGGAGGAAGGGGCAGGGCACGAAGGGGTACCCAGCGGCCACCCAATACCTACACAGTCCAGCTTGTTCTTCTTCCACAGGTAATAGGGGTCAGCGAGTTGCTTGAGGGAGTTCTTGAGGTTGACAGCTATCAGTGCTCCTAGCACAGACTGGGGAAACAGAACATTGTTCTTTCTCACCTGTGGTGGCCTCTCCTTCCTGCCCTGACTACAGACACCTGACCCTGGAGCCTGGCAGGACAGAGCTGCAGTTCCAGAACATCTCTGCCTGCAGAACCCCCCGGATCTCTGCACTCAGTCTCGGGGCTGGAGAGTGCAGTGTAGGTGCTAGGCCACGGGGCCCCTCCCTTTCTCCCTTATCTCCAAACCATCCATGCCCAGGGCCTTCCTAGTCAGGCACTCATAAGCACTTGTAAACACTAACTGGGGAATCGATCCTGAGGTCAGAAGGCTGGAGATTACCACCAGCCCTGTGCTCGTGAGCTGCGTCACCACAGATCACTGAGACTTTCTCAGCCTCAGTTTCCCTCACTTGTAAAATGAAGATAGTAAAACCACGGTGTCTACAGGTTGTGACGAGGACAAAGTGCGACAGTGTCGGCACTTTATAGACTGTAAAGGGTTATGCAGCTCTTAGGGATTGTTCTTACTGGAGTCTCCAGCTGATCTCTGCTCTCCTGCTGCGCTCTTACCTTGGGGAGAGGGTATAGATAGGACCCCAGGACCAGCATGGTGATCATCACTACCAGGGACACACACAGGCTTGCCACCTATTCGGAGAAAGAGTTGGGAACAGGGTGTAAGTGTGGAATTCTCGCTCTTGATTGATTTCCAACAGCTCTCTTTGGTGGAGTGGAGACCGGTGAGGGGAGAGGAAGGTTGGGGAAGCAGCTGGCCTGGCTTTGCATGTGCCTTGGCTCCTCTGGGGCAACTGTTTTGCTACCCTCTCCCCTCTTTCCCCACTCCCCTGGTACAGTGCTCACCTGGGATTTTCCTCCAGCTCCATCCACCGCCAGAGTGACAGAGAGGGCACAGCAAATGACATGGATTTTAAAGAAGGAGCCAAAGAAGTTGCTGCAGCCTAAGGCGATCATCTCCTGTGGGGGACAGGGGGAGGATTGGAAACACGGGCAGCGGGGGGTGAGCAGCAGGTGTTGTCCAAACCTAGTCGTCCGTACAAGCTGGATCCTGGGCCTAGGACTTGAGAATGATCCTGCTTCTAGAAAGCCCTACACTCCTAGCCCAGCGGAAGCTGGCCTCCTGCGGTCAGAGCCCCTCCTCCTCACTGGTCGGCACCTCACTCCCATCAGGTCGAGGAGCCCCACCGTATCTCTGGCCAGGCCTCTGTGGGACCTAGCGCCTCCTGCTTGGCCCTGCCCGCATGGACCTACCTGGTTAGAATCCACGTCATAGCCGTGCTTGCTGGCCAGGGTCCGGCCCACAGCCAGGTTGATGACGTAGCCCACGATGGCCAGGGAGAAGGCCGTGCCCATCATGTCCTTCCACTGTGAAACCACAGGTGACACGGGAGTGGGGAACCTGCCGAGGAGCCAGAAAGGAGGCAGGGCCCAAGGGTGAGAGGGGAGGCATGGCGAGTCCTTCCTCAACCCACGGGGACCAGGAGGGCCCCAGTGTGTGCCAAGGTCTACATGACCTTGTCGTCTGAGCCCTCAGTACAACACTGTGATGGCGGCAGCCATAACTCCCATTGACAAAGCAGCAACTTGGCTTGTCCAAGGTCACAGAACCAGTAAGTGGTGGGGCCTCGTTTGCTCACGCCCAGTTTCTGGGCTCTATGCTCACTAGTCCACAGACCCACAGCCGGCGCCCTCCCCTGCCCTCTTCCCACCCTCCTCCTCCAACCCTACAGCACAAGCCCCACCCTTTCCCACCACCGGGCCCAGCGTGGTGCCAGGCACGGAGTGGACGCTCACTGTTGATCCTAATAGCTTCTCTTCCCCATGAAAAGAACCAACACGGCAGAGCGAGGCAAGGAGCCGGAAAAGGGCTGATCAGAGAGTCTTTGTTCTGGCAGTGTCCACTGAGTGAGACTTTTGGGGGTGTGTGTGGCAGCTAAGACTCACTGTTTGTAACACGGCTGGCATTGGCTGGCTGTACGGCTGTCTTCCGTAATAAGTAATAGAAATAATTCACATTTGGTGGGTGTCACAGAGTCGACAAGGCTCCTTCATGAGAGATTGTCTCATCCTGGCCTCAGAGCCCAGGCCTCCACAGGCAGGTGCTGGTAGGGGGGGGCAGGCTTCCTGGCCACCCGGACTCACCCTTGTTGGATCTGTCCCACGATCTGCATGTGATACTTTTTGGGCATCTTACAGCCCCCGGAGATAGCTGTTGCCACCACCACCTGCAAAGCCCAAAATGGAGAATGGGGACTGGCAGAACAGGGGTCTCTCTCAAGCCTCCCTTTTCTCTGGGGACTCCAACTCCCACTCCCCTGCCTCCTCAAAGGGGAGCAACCCAAGGAGCAGGAAAAGCGGGAGCCATAGATGGGGAGATGGAATGGATTCACCCAACTTCCTGTTCTGCTGGCCGCCGGCGGAGGAGGCGGGGAGGGTGGGGAAGGGTTCCCGTGGCTTTGGCTGGGGCTGGATTCCTTTTCTCATGGCCTCTCTAGCCTGGCCCCCCGCCCCCCCAGCCCTGTGCAGGGTCCTTACCACAATCATCTCTGTAGGGATGGGGAAGCGGATCTTGTGCATGTAGCGAGCATTGAGCTCCTTCACCAGCACCAGGAAGACGCCACTGATGAGGGCGAAGATGAGCGAGGCGATGTTGGTGTGGGGGAGGTTTTTGCAAATGTCAATGAAGGTCTGGGGGAGAGAGCATCATGCTCATGGGCTCCCACTTCCTCTTCCCCTACTATCCCCACCCTTGGAGGTCTAACCCGGCAGAAGGATGTCATCAAGGTGAATGGGGGCACACCAAAGCAGAATCCAGACCTCGGTCATGAATAGCATCCCCTCTTCCACCTCCCTCTCCCAAAAGGCATGCTGGGATCTCATGCCAGGAGGGGAATGGTGATTCTCTTTCTCTAGAAAGAATTCAAGCTCAAGGAGGAAGGATGGAGCTTAGACACAAGGACGGACCTCCCAGGCAGGGAGGGGTTGAGGCACTGTGTCAGGGAACTGATGGAGAGTAAACATCTCCTTTTCTGCAGGAATTCACCATAGAGAACCTCAGTGAGCCCGCAGGGTCATGTGTTTGACCCTCCCTCCCAAAGTGGGAACCCCCTGGGAATCCTCTCTGAACAGTGGGCTAGCCAGACCCTTGCTTGAGGACGTCTTGTAAGGAGGAGCTCACGACCTCTTAAAACAGTAAACCCTGCTTCTGTGTCTGCCTGAGCCCCTCCCCATTTGCAGGGATGCGTGCCTAGACTCACAAAGACAATGGCCCCCGGGCCCGTGTAGGACGGGATGGTCAGTCCAAAGATGTACTTGAGCACCGAGATCAGGATCTGCAGGCCAGCTGCCGTCATGAAGCCCCGGACGAAGGACTCGGAGAGGTAGATGGCCACAAAGCCGAACTGCACGAAGCCCAGGCCCATCTGCGGGGAGAGAGGTGGGGGTGGGGGTGGGGAAGACCAAGAACCATCCGCAGCTCCCCCGCGTGCCTGACCCAAACCCAGGCTGCAGTTCCATGCGGCCTCCCTGGGCAAGTGAGCCCTTTGTGACCTTGTCCGGCCCTTTACGGTGCCAGCAGACCTCTAGTCTGGTTTGGGGCACAGGCCTCTTTGTCACATCATCTCTCTGGCTTTAGTTTTCTCATCTGAAAAATAACCCTGGTCCTCAACCCCTGCTTCGTCTCCACCCGGTTGCCTAACCCAGATCTTAGGAGTCATCCTCCCTCACCCCCATGTCAGGGCTCTCACCAAGCCTTTTAATGCTCCCGGCAAAATGTTCCTTAAGTCCACCCCACCTCGGTGGCCCTCCCCACGGCCGCCTCCCTGGCCTAGGCGTTCGGCGGCCTTGCCCGGGCTTCTGCATAGTCTCCTAACTTTGACTGTAATCCACCTCCCCACCTCTCTTTTCCGTGGCCTGAATGATCTTTATAAACTGCCAGTCAGACCCAAGGCCAGTGCGGGGGGGACAGACTTCAGACTTCATTGTCTAGCCTCTGCCTACCTTTCTGGCCCCTTCTCGGGCCCATCCCCCAAAGGCCTCCTGCTGTCCAGCCGCACCAAAACGTCTTGCCTTGTCATTCCCTGGTCAGTTCACACTCAAGCCTCAATGCTCTGGGGTGCATCCTTCTGCCCAGACTGTCCTCCCGTGCCTCGTTCATTTGGTTACTGGCCAAGCTCTAGTCATCCTTTAATATTCAGGTCAAATGTCATCTCCTCTCTGAGGCGAGATCTTCCCTGACTCTCTCTTTGGTGCTCCCACCGCTGTGGGAACATAGCTCTATTATGCTGCTTATCCCCCTGCCTACAAGTTTATCTGTTGACGTGGTTACTTCCTCTGCTGGGCTGTGCGCTCCCGGAGAACTGGGCCTCTTCTTTACTTAGCTTTCCCCCCAAGGCCTAGGCCAGTTTCTGGCACAGCGACACAACCAAAAACGTTAACAGAAAGAATGAATGGATGGATGAATGAAAGGTGTCCTCGGAGGTTGCTTCCTGCTTTTGTGTTCCATCACGCAGGGTTTCCCCTCGTAAAACCTAGCAGATTCCTTTGCAATTTGTGCAATTTATGTTGTGCGAGGGATGCTGTGGCTTGGGGCAGAAGAGGCTGGAGGAGGGATAAGGGATGTTAGAGAAACAGTAGGGCTGTGCTGGAGAGGAGAGAGAGCCCGTGAGCCTTCCAGACAGTCTAACTTGGGACAGTTTTACTGGGAGCAGAGACTGGTCTCATAGACCTGCTGGAGGGAGGTGAGGAGATACACCGATTCCTCAAGGTCTTTTGTGGCCCTGGGGATGGGGGAGAGGGAGGAGGAAGGGCCCTGAGTCAGCTTTAATGTCAAACTGGGGCTTTGAGGCAGGGGCAGGACGGAAAGACGCCCCCCTGAGGCCGCGCCCTTGACAAGGCCACGGCCGTCCCCTCACCTGGATGATGGCAGTCAGGCAGGCCAGGGTTGCTGACACGTGCAGCCTCTCAGCCTCCATGGCTGCTGTGTCCACGTAGCTCTTGTTGGTGGCGTTGTTGAAGACCCAGAATTTCGACTCTGGGGCCAGCTGCAGACAGATGTTACCCACCAGGATGCTGATAACGGCAAAGGTACCTGTGGTGCCCACCCAGCCGGCAGGAGTCAGAGGTTTGCACCACACCCGGGGACAACAGAAAGGGGCCCAGGAGGGAGTGCTTCCCGACCCCCGAGGAGATGGACCCCTGCATCTCCAAGGCTCCTCTCCAGCAAGAAAACCAACACTCACATGTCACCACGATCTACGCTTTTCAAGATGCTTTCACCTCAACTGTTAAAATTGTTTCATTGGACACGTGAGGAAATGAGCTTGGAAATACAAGCGGTACCTGACCCAGAAACAGACCTTGTGACCAGGCCCTTTTTCTCGATGTCACTTAGCACCAGAGAGCTCCAAATATCCCTGCAGGGACCAGCCTGAGAGTAATCCCTCCCATCTCCTTGGCACTTTATGCACATGGTATACCTTGTTCCACCAAGTCTTCCCCACGTGCCAGGGAGGGAGACAGAACAGGTAGTGCTAACCAAGCTCACGGAAGCTAAGTGGTTTCTTCAAGGTCACAGCGGACCTGGGACTGACGCTCACAGTGGCGGTCCTGAAGGGACCAGCACCAGCTCTAGGAGAATGCAGATGGAAAACACCCAAAGCCCCTTCGCCACATCCCCTGTCCTTGTGGTCCAGGTCACCTGGCCTGCTGAGAGGGGAGAGGCCTTACCTGGCACCATCTGGTGTATACCCCCCAGGAAGAAGTAGGTGAGGAGGGGGAAGAAGGAGGAGTAGAGGCCGTTGACTGCAGGAAGGTTGGCCAGCAGAGCAAATGCCATGCCTGCAGAGAACAGGAGATTGAAGGCTCGGGGGCACAGTTGGGGTATGGGGGGTCACAGGGGACGGGGAGAGGAAGGGGGAGAGTAGCAGGCCAAGCCAACCTGGGGGACAGACCCCCTCACCTTGCGGGACCTGGATGGATCCACCGCTGAGTCCGCCCAGCAGGTCGGGGACGATGTAGTCTTTGATCTTGTACTTGGGGAGCCAGGAGAGCACGGGGAGCAGCCCAAACACTGCGGCTTTGATCTTGGCCGTGGAACATCTGGAGGGGAAGAGGGCAGGCTTCCAGTCGGCACTGCACGGTTTGGATACTCTTGAGTTGGGGAGGGATATTACATATTCTGTTCCTGGTCATCTGTCATTCATTCATTCATTCACTCGTTCAGAATTCATTCACTCATTCAGCCCCCACACCATGCAGTAGGCCGGGGACACTGAGAAAAAAAAAAAGCAGGGGCTTTCTTTGGAGAGCCATTCACACACTCTCGGTTTTAGCTGGGTGTCTGGAAACAGCTGCTCATTTGGGACATCCAGAAGACTCGGCGTAAAGGCATGGATTTTGCGGTCACTTAGCCTTCCGAGCTGCCGAGTCCAGCCCCCCATCTCAGATGACCTTTCTCCGGTCTGACCAAACGCAGGCCGGGCACCCTCGTGCGGGCTCCTACGGCTTCGTGCGCACACTGGGTTATAACTGCTTGCTTTTCATCTGTCGTTCTCACTGGAGAATAAACCCCACCATGACCAAAAGTCTATCTCTCTGGTTCATCTTTTGTACCTTGCACATTGCATTGGGCTGCTTAGTAAATATTTGCTGAATGAGTGAATGAGTGAATTAGTGAAAGGACTGGCTGGTGTTGAAACTCGGTCTGAGTGGGGGCTGTTGCCATCTTTCTTAACACTTCCCCCAAAGAAGGCTCCATTGTCCCTGCAGGGTGTGCCTCTGCTGACCGATCGTCCTTCATGTGTCATGACTCCAGTGCTGGAGTTCCTCCCACTGTTAATTCTCTGGGGGCGGAAGGAATGGGGGAGCTGTTTGTTGGCCAACTCAGGGTGGGGAAAGTTGATTCCTTCCCTGTTTGTTGAACACCTTGAGGTCTTTTCATAGAAACTCAGGAGCGGTAGGAACAAGGGCCTAAAAAACTCAGGGGTGACAGCTCATGGATTGATGACTGGAAGGGAGTGGGAGGCATTTGCTTTTCTTCTCCCAGTCGAGGGAACTCAAATACTCAAGGCACATTTGGTGACTCACTAGCCTGCTCTGATTAGGCCTCCTTTCCTGCCCGGCACCAATCCCTGCTCTTTGCTATTATTCAACAATAATTTCCCCAACACTTGGTTCCCTGGATGTCACCCAAGACTAAAAGCAATGCAGAAATGCTTTGTACCCTGTGGAGTCTGGACAGATTTTCTGTCCCAACCAATACTCTGTGGAAGGGCATCACCCTCGACATCTGAGTCCCCGGTCTCCTCTGGGGCGGGTGGGTGTGCCTCTTCCATCCTTGGTCAATAGCTCCGAGCATCTCTACAGCTTTGTCATAAGGGAGCACCAGCGCTGCAGGAACTCTCTCAGGCTTGTTTGTGGCAAGGAAAACTGGACTCACATATAGAGAGCTGAGTAGGGGAAGACAAACAACCCCCTTGAGGGCGGTATCCGTCCAGCCTTATTTGCAGGCCTGTCGTACGCTGGGCAAGGCAATCTGAGGCCTGATAGCATAGCTGGAAACAGATGCCTATACAGAGGCTTCAGAGGCCAAGGGGGAAGTGGACAGAGGGATTAGCTTTCTAGCCATTCATTCATTCATTCATTAAACAAATATTTATTGGAGCACCTTCTGTGTCAGGCACTGCTTAAGGCTCAATGCCAGCCTCGTGGAAATTGTTAGTTCCCTACATCACTTTGTAGTTTTAATCTATAGTCTTTTAGGACAACAGCAGATACCCTCGTCCCTCCAGCACAGCAACAAACCAGACTGAAACTGTCTGGCAACTAAGGTCGACAGAGCCCAGCTGTCCCGGGAGCCCAGCTGTCGGTAGGGTGTCTGGACACTGAACACCCAAGGCTTTGGCTGTGACCCAGCGGGAATGGAGCCTCCCGGGAGAAGTAGGGTTGGACCAGGGCTTTTGGTGAAGACTCAAGTGGGTGATTCCCCTGGTCCGAACCTGTTCCACCTGCACCTCTATTTCAGCATTGCCAGTGACCTCAATCCAGGTACCTGAATCAGCTGTTTCCCCCAGGGGAGTGAGGAAGAGCAAGTTAGCCCACAGCCAGGACTGAGCAAGGCCTGCCAGAAGTGTAGGGAGGGGGAAGGTGAAGCTCATAGCCGCAGGTTCCTGGAGTATGGGCATAGATCACCTCCTGAAGCCCCCTCCTCGGAGGTGAGGTTTTACTCCCCACTAGCGCAGTCTCACAGATCTGAGAGTGAAGAGAGCCCGGGGGTCTGGCAGGACCACATCCTGGTAGGTATCCTTTAGGAGGGCCCGGGAATTTAGGGGCTGCCTTTGGGCATTTTCTGGATCAGGAAAAGGAAGGAACATCTAGGAGGGAAAGAGGACAAAGGCCATGGAGTGGTGGTGGCTTCAGATTGTTCGTGATCAGGAGGGAAGAGGACTTTCAGCAAGGCTCTGATGCTCCCTCTGCCCCATGTGGTAGCAGGCCCATCTAGAGCTCCCTTAAGAAACGAAGAGAGACTTGAGTGGACTGAGAAGATGGCAAGACTTCATGCACGGGTTGGAGATGCCCTACAACTCTTCTGAGACTGTGGATGGTCCTTGCAGCTACTCCCCATCCTCCACAGGGTGGGTGTCAGTACAGGAGGGGTTGTAGGATCTTAAAGTCAGGGTTCCGAACCTCCCCTCCCCGAGACCTCCCCAAGCCCTGTCTTAGGGATGCTGGTACAGGAGCCATGCTCTGGTGCAGAAAGGATTTTGGTGGGGAGCAGAAGAAAGAGGTGTCTGGGCTCTGGGCCACGTTACCTGAAGGCATTGCGAAGTTTCTCTCCCAGTGGGTATGTCCGGTCCTTCTTCTCAAACTCATCATCAAAGAGGGTGAGAGAGTACGCGGCTCTGTCTACCACGTAGCGGGGCCTGGGCTGGCTCATGTCTGGGGCATTTACAAGCTTTGGGAGAGGCAGAGGAGGGGAAGATGAGGGGGCATCTCTCTCCAGTGCCAGCTCTGGCTTTCTCTCTCTAGTTCTGGCCACAGCAGGGTTTTATTCTGGTCTCTTCCCCGCCCCCATCCAGCAAGGTGCCTCCCTTCCCTCTTTCAGGTCTTTCCACCAGACTCACTTCTTCTGGTGGCCTTCCTTCCCAGGTACCGATGATGCACACACTTGCCCTGGCTGTTTTGCTTGGCGCCCGGCACGTGGCTGGCACGCCACACCTGTGACATCACCGTCACCCCCGCCGAGCACCGGGCAAAAAGGAGGCGGGAGTGCAAGGGCAGGAGTCGCAACTGGATGTCAGCACATTGGTCCCATCCCCCGCCCCAACCCCCGCTGCTGGTGCCCCCACAAGCCCCTCTCCCTCCCCGGACCTCAGTTTTCCTGGCAGAAAGGCTCATGCTGTTCAGCCAGTCAGCGTGGAAGAAATAGAGAAAACAGCCTGCCTGGAGGCAGGGGGATGACTGAGGTGACCCCAGGAGGGCCCTTCTGGAAAGAGACAACTAGGACTTTACCAACAGGTTTTCCCAGGGGGATAATGGTGTGTCTGGGGAAATCAGGATGGTCTGTACCGGCTGGCTCTCCCACGGCTTCCTGTGCCTGACCTTTCCCCCACCCTGTGTTCTGGTGTTTCTCTCCTCCTTGCTTTTTGCGCAACCTGGCTGACGTTCCAGGAGCTGCGCAGGGAAGAGCTGAGTGCCAGGGCCCCTGAGGCCCAGAGGAGCTCCCCGTGGGAGCCGTTCCCCCTCCCTCCTACAAGCACCGGTCCCTCTTCCTGTACCCTGCCCTTGGGAGCTGGGAGAACTCCCTAGGAGAACCTCTGAGGAAGAAGAAAGAAGAAAGAGGTGGGGCACGTTTGGAGGAAGGAGGTGGGCAGTGTGGGGTGGCTGTGGCCAGTTTGGCAAAAGATCTGAGCTGGAGTTGAAAGTGAGAAACCACACAGGGGGCTAGGGATGTCCCTTGGCTTCCCGCGGGAGAGCCTGGCTGCCTAGGGGTTATCGGAGGCGAGCGGGTTGGTTGATGCCTTTTGCGGAAGAGAACGTGGCAGAAAGATGGAAAGTACATTCACGAAGGGTCCAGAAACCTGGGTTTTAGTCCAGGCTTCAATGGTGGGGTGGAGCAGACCTCACCTCTCTGAGCCTCAGATTCCTGGCCAGTAAAATGGGAGAAACACATCCATCTCACAGGGTGGGTATGACCGTGAGGTGAGATATGGGCAAGAAAGGGGTATGTGAAATGTACCCGAAATGAGGCAAATGGGAGTCGTTACTATCAATGAGATGGTACCCAAGGTGATGCAGGTTGGGCTGGGGAATTCAATTCATTTGGTCGCAGGACCCCGCGGTCCGTCAGAACCTACGAGCGAGGGCTGGACGCCCCGCCAAATCACTGGGGTGATATCGGGCGGGGAGAGAGTTGGGGAAGGAATCCCCTCACGGTGCCTGTGCCCAGTACACACTCAACAAATGCTTGTGGAATGAATCACTACACGGTGTTTTGGAGGAGACATGGGCAGAAATGAGTAAAAGCGATGGCATGTGAGACATCTCAGTGAGAGAAGTGAGAGGCCGAGCGGCATAAGGAAAACAGCACATGCTTTAGAGCCAGAATGGCCTGGGTTCAAAGACTCAGTTTCTTCATCGGTAAATGGGGAAAGTAACGGTTCTGGGTGGTTGCCATGAGGATGTGGAATGAGACTGTGTGCATGAAGGGGCGGCCTTCCCAGGCACCTGGTAAGCGGTAATGGTGATGATTATTAAGGGAGGAGGCTGCTGCCTTCCTCTTAGGAGAGACTATTCAGAGGCCTTCAGTCCTTCACCCTCCAGTGAGGCAGGTGCCCCTGCTTCTCCTTCTCCTCCCTGCCGCCCCCCCCCCACCCCGTTTCCGAGGGTTGCAAGGGTCTGGCTTTCGAGGTGGCTTCCCTGGTAGGCCCTTTGGGAGCAATGAGTAGGGAGCATGATTGTCTAGAGGAACCCAGAGGTCCAACTTGGCTTTAGAGAAAGACTTGCGGTTCGGAGGAAGGAGTCTGTCCCTGGCCACCGAACAGACTGCCCATGAAGGAATAGCCGAGATGTTCAAGGGGAACCGAACCCAGAAGAGGGAGCCCCTGGGAAGAGAGGGTGATGGGAGATCTCGCTTCGTGCTCCTGGCAGGTGGCGGGTGGCCCTCGAAGCCCTTTCCCAGGCTGCTTTTTCAAAGGCTCTCAGTTCTAGTAGTGTGTCTGTGGGGACGAGGTCAACGTCTGATCCCACAGAACCCTGCTAACCCAGCACCCCCTCACTTCCTCATTTTCCCAGTGGGGATCTTCCTCCCTGTCACCCCGGCCACCCCCACATATGCCCTTTCTTTACCCCTTGCCAGCCTCCACATTCAGCTGTTCATCAAGCCCCATTGCTCTTTTCTTCCAGTGTCCCTCCTGTCCCCCACCCCCTCAGTTCTTATCTCACACCTGGACTATTACATTAGCCTTCTGACTGATTTTTCCCATCTCCAGCCTATACCCGCTAATCAGAAACCCTCAGCCTCCTCATTTCCAGGAGGATCAAGCCCAAACTCCTTTTTTGGGTGTGTTTGTTCTTCTGCCACCTGGCCCTGTTTTGGGGGACTCGGTAGAGCTGTTGGCTGGGTCTCCTGGCACCATCCGGCACGCCAGACAGGCCGGGCTCAGGTTTACCCCGGGCTCTGTCCACACTATCCTCCTTACCTGTGATGCCCTGACTCATTCTGCCTCCCTAGACCTGCCCATCCTTAAGACCTGCTTAGGGCCCTCCTCCTCCCCTCCCCTCCCTCTCCTCTTTGCCTTGCCCTCGCCTACCTCCTTCGCCTCTTCTATGAAGCCTTTCCTGACCACCCTGGCCTGGGATCTCTTTTTCTCCTCAGACCTCCTTTATTTGGGCCTCTCCAGCCCGCACACCAATGTTGGCTTTGGCCACTCCTGGCTGTCGTTTCCAGGGAAGGGAGGGAGGCAAGGGGGCGACACTGGTGGAAATCCTTCTGGCAGGAGGTGACTCAGGATTGTTTCTGCCCCAGTGTCAGGCCTCCTACGGACGGGGACCAGATGCTGGGGGAATTCCCACCTATCCAGGCTAACCAAGGAAAAAAAGCTCCCTTGCTTTACTGGAATGCCAAATCTGTCCTTTCCCATATGCTCTGCCCATTTCATTCTAGAAATAGGGTGTCGAAGAGGAGAAGGCCCTGGGAGCTTTCCCAATCTTGAGTTTGTGCCACACAAAAGAAGGTGAACCCAGCAGCCGGCTCGACTCAGGAAGTTTCGTCTAGAAGGGAACTTGAGCGCCAGGCTGGTCTAATCCTCTCGTCTTGTGGATATGGAAGCTGAGTCTTAGAGAGACGTGGTATGGGAGCACTTAAGTGCTCCTCTTGGGCCCCAGTCCTCCTGCTCCTGGGGGCTGTCCCCTGAGTGGCATCCAGAGTGCCCCTTTTGCACCACCCTGGCGACCTTCTACCCCAGCCGATGAGCGAGACGAGACTTCTGAGCGCTGCTTCTCCCCTTGAGGTCTCTGCAGTGGTTCTGACCTCTCTTCTGGCCTTGGCTGCCTCAGGACAATGACAGACAGAGTGGCAAATCTGTAGCCATAGGAGCTGCCCCAGCGGCTGGTGAGGAGGTGCCCTGGGCACACTTCCTAATTCCAAGAATAGGGTTGAGGTGGGGTGGGGCTTAGGAGGGGGGTTACTTCATCCCTGGCCAGTGCTGTAGGCTGAGGAGGAAAGGGGGATGGGAGAGGCCAGGTGGCGGGAGGCCCCGCCTCTTTTAGACAGCTCTGGGGTTCTCAGAGAGTTAAGGGGCTCTCGGGGACCCCCAGACAGGGCTCCTGCAATGCTAGGTCAGGGGTGGGAAGATGAAAGAGGGAGCAAGAAAGGGAGAGAGGTGTAGAGGACGTGAAGACTTGATCCCTAGTTAAACAAACACAACCCTACCGAGTGATGTCAGCATCGCTGAAAAAAGTCGAGTGCCCCATTGCCATAGGTGTGTGTCAACCAGCCCTGCCTCTCATCAAACAGTGTCAGCCCCTCTCCGCCTCCCATCCCCCATGGGAGCAGGGATAAACAGCAGGTGCCATGTGACAATATTGAGGAACAAAAGGGTGCCCCTGTTGCCTCCCGCTTTGTGGAGGGAAGGAGGGGCAGGTCCTGATTTACTGGAGAGACCTGGTTGGGGGGGGGGGGTGGGGAGGGCAGGAGTGGGGCTTGAGGGAAGTAGAGGGCCAGAAGGGAAGAGCATGCCCAGCGTAGGAGACGTGGGTGTGTGGACAGTTTCCAAGGCTTGGCAGGGAAATGGGGTCACATTTGGGGCAAGGGGGATCCAGGGTTCTTGCAGAGCTAAGGAGCCGGGGAGGGGGCAGGACAAAGGGGAGCTAGACTCTGTGTGTGTGGGGGGAGGGGTTATGGGCTAAGCAGACTTCCTCCAAGGCTCCTTCAGGGCCCCTCATAGAACCCTAATGCCCCCCTCCCGCCCCAGTGAGTTTGTACAACAGAAAGCCCACAGGTATCTCTTCCCAGGCGTATCTCTGCATAGGTCTGTCTCCATCAGCAGAATACTTTGGACAGAGATGGGCTCCAGCGTGGCACCCAAGTTAATGCATAGAGAGGCTCGGAGCGGTGCCTGGCCACGGTGAGCGTGCCACGGATTCTGACCGTGTTATTATTACCATTACTTTGGTTACTCCGGAGGATTCTCTTCCTTGCTCTGCAACCGCAGTCAGGTCACTCTGCCTTTCTTGGCCTTTCTTTTCCTATCCGCCTGCATACGTTCATCCAGTCCGCCCTCCCTCTTCATGCCCTTGTCCCTCCGAAATTTCCCAGGACTGGTTAGAAGAGAAGCAGAGAATCTTTTTAGACGAGGGCGGATGCTCTCGGGAGCAGGTAAGAGCCATCTGTGGGGTTTTGGTTAGGTCTGGAGGTGATCCTGTCATTGTGGCCCAGGCTGACTTCCTCCTCAGCCCTGCTGTGTGTGTGTGTGTGTGTGTGTGTGTGTATGTGTAAGGTGTGTGTGGGGGGGTTCTTTGATGGGCACATGTGCCAGGCACGGGAGCAGCCCCAGCACGGTCGACTCGCCCTGGCATTCTTATCACTTGTCCCTACCGGGGCGGTCGCTGTGTTCTGGGGAAAGGAAAGGTCACTTTGAGGTTTTCTCTTTGCTCTAGCTGCTGGTTCCTTCCCGCCTCATCCAAAGTGGGAGCCACAGGGCAAGAGCCATCTCTGAGCGGCTGGTGGCTGTGGCTGGGGATGGGAGGTGGGGACGGGAGAGGAGGGCTGCCCTCTCAGCTGGGAACTGCGTCCCTGGCAGGTGGAGGGAGGGTAGAGGTTGTAGGTCTCCCTGGCGCTTTATCAATATTCCTTTTATTCCTACTGCCCGCGTGTTTCTTGGGCAAATTTCTCACTCCGTTTTCCCCCTGGTCTGGTTTCCTCATCAGTCACATGGAGAGAAGGATGCGATATCCCTGAGTTGTGTTCCCGCTCTCTGGCAGTTCTAGGGACTGGTACCTTTGCAGGGGAGAGATTCATGGCCATCACCCCCCAAATCCCCTCAGTACACCCACTCTCTCCTCCTTCTCTGCTTTCCCTACTGGGGACAGCAGTTGGGCTGAGGGAATAGGCTCCAGCAAAAGGGATTGAGGTCAGACTTTGCAAAGCACTTTCCCGCAGTGAGCCCAGACCAAGGTCACGGGATCCCTGAAACAGACACTTAAAATAGGCTTAGTCTTACTTGGAAGCGGGCGAGTGGACAAGGAGACCAGTGAAGGGCCCTTCGGTCTGGTTCAAGGACTCCAGAGCTTGGTCAGCACCGAACTGGTATCTCCTTCCTTCAGGGAGCCGGCTGTGGTTATTCAGTTCAGATCAACACACACTCACTCAACACCCACTACTTGTCAATCTCTAGGAAGACTCTGGACATTAAAAGGCAAAAGAAGAGTCCATCTCCGCCCCCAGGGTTTTTTACAAATGGGTATTTAGAACAGTCGCTGGAGTGTGGGAAGTGCTGGGAAGGCCAAGGTGGTGGAGGGGACATGTGTGTTAGTCTCCATGCTGCCCAAGGTCGGGGGGGGGGGGTTGCCAGGTTCTGAACACTAAGACCGTGGGGCTCTGGGCGCGGGGAGGGTGTGGGGGGACATGGGGCTCTGGGTGTGAAAAGGAAGTGGGGGGACTGTGGGTCTCTGGGTGTGGGGAGGGAGTGGGGAGGACTGTGGGGCTCTGGGCTTGAAGAGGGAGTGGGAAGGACCGTGGGGGCTCTGGGAGAGGGTTGTCTCTGTGAGTGAAGCCATCCAGGGGCATGGCCCTCTCTTCATCTGCCCTACTTGGGGCACCATGCCACTCCTAGGGGCACACTCTTAACTCGGGTCTTCCTTCTGGTGGCTCAGATTCAACAGGGCCAAGTATAAGTGGGGGGGTTCATGCTAGAAAGAGAAAAGATTGGCTGGAGACCTCACGGTCTGATTTTGAGGAATGGGGGCATTTTCTGAGGGTGACTTGGAACCCCTCAGAGCTTTAGGATGGGGGGTTAGGAAGCTGGGAGCCGGGGGAGCTGGCCCAAACCACCGTCCTGACCAAAACCCTCTTGTGTGGAAGCTTTCACCTGGGAGCCACGTCCCCTGGGTCCTGTTTCCCCGGTCTGATGGACTGCTCCCTCGCTCGGTCTCTCCTAACCCTCAGTCTCCCTTCCTTCCGCCTCTTCCAGCCCCTCAGGATTAATGGGGATAAATGGGACTCCATGCAGCCCATGTGGGAGCCCCGAGCTGGTGGAGAGATACAGGAGTGCAAGAGAGCATCTAAGGGGCAGAAGGAGAAGGAGACAGCCACACAGCAGGCTGGGGAGCCCAGCATTATGTGCTTTTTGCTTGCAAGACTTGAAAAGAGGGGAGACGTGCAGCCAGCAGCTTCAAAGGCTGGTCCCCCAAGGAAGGCCCAAGATGTTTGTTCTTTCCTTTGCAGAGGAAAGCAGCCCTTGCAAAACAGCCAGCCCTTTCTTTCACCTCACTCTGTTTTGGGGTCTGGCAGGCCTCCTCCACTAGATTCCATCCTGCAAGCTCCCTGCAGCCTCCTGCCCTGCAGCCGAGGTCCTTACACGGGAGTGAGGACCCCGCGGGCTCCTCAGATGTGAAGGGCTGGGGGTGGCTCTCAGACTCAGGGGCCGCAGCGTCTTTCCCACTCGTGCTCAGGTTGGCAGACAGCCCACCCCCGTGGCCGGCTGTCTCCTGTCGCTCCTCCTCTGGGTGCCCCCCGGTGCCCACCCTCTTCAAGGGATGACCCCCAGCCCCGTGGGGTGGGCTGGGTGGGGCTTACCGGTGAGTGAGCAGGGCCGGCTGGGCAGGGCTGCAGGTGTGTCTGGGGAGCAGGGAGCCGAAAGGTGTTCCGAGGTGTGCGAAAGGGCTCTGCTCAAATAATCCAGGGAGGCGTTTATAAATAACTTTACCTCAGGGCCACGGGGTGAGCCCCGGCTTCTGATTGGCTCCGAGGGGAAGTGGTTTTGAACACTACACCATAGCTAAGCCTGAGGAGATAGGAAAAGGAGATAAGGGGAAAAAGTTCCCAAATGAACAGCCCTTTTTTTGTTTTACCTGAGGAGCAGAGCTGCTTGATGGGAGCTTGGCACTTCCTAAATCCACCCCGAAGACAATAGGTCACATTCAGCGGGGCCCCTGGCCCACAGGCTCCCCCAAGGCAGCCAGCAGAGCCCGAGGAGGGGACAAGGCAGACCCCTCTCCGAGCCTGCTGTCCTGCTGCTTGTAGGGCTGGGGTCAAGCCAAAGAGCCTCTTGGACAATGGAACCCATTGAGGCCACCCGAGGGGTGGGGTCCCGGGGCTGCTTGCTTTGAAGGTTGGAGAGCTGGGCGTGCGTTGGAGGGACGGTAGACCTCTGAGCGCCCCTGAGTAAGGGGATGAGCCCTGAGGAAGCCCTGAGCGCCCTTGGGAGGTTTGGGGCTGCAGTGGAGACCCGGTTCCCAGCTCTGTCCCGGCCCTTAAGCCACTCGTAAGCTCCGCGCCTTGGTCTACCCACCAGTGCCACAGGGGAAATATTCCTCGCCCTCCTAACTTCCCAGGTGGGTGCAGGGGGAACATCGGGGTTTGGGATCAGGCAAAGGAGCTCAAGAAACAGGACTTATGGCAACTATATGTAAGGTGACAGGAAGGCTGGCAAGTCTCTAAATCATAGGCCTCTGTCACTTCCAGGAATTAATGTCTGCCTGGTCACGGCTCTGCTCAGGCTGCTACCTGCCTTCTGGATTAGAGCCGCCTGCCCATCCCATGTCCACCGAGTGCTGCGGGAGAACCTCAAAGAGGGTGGGTAGGAGGGTCGGGGGATCTTTCTCCACATATCTCCCGGGAGGGAGAGTCCCCACCTGATGCCAAGAGCTCCTTCTCTGGGACATCTGGAGCAACGCTGCTCTGGTTCTGAATCGTCCTCCCATCTCTCCAGAAGAAAACGGATGCTCGGAGGTGGGCTGAAACCAGTACGGGGTGCTTCGGCAAGGCCTCCCTTGCCAGGGTGAAAGTCCCAGCGGGAAGGCAAAATGAGCTGGTTTCGGCACCTAGTAGGGGCTCAATAAATATGTGTTGAATGAATGAAAGAAGGGATTGTCTGTAAGCCCAACCCAGGGGAGAGTTTACAGATGCATTGCCTGTGGGGGCGAGAGAAATGCCAGAGGTCACTGAGAGTTGTCAGGGTGTAGCCAGGGGCCTGAACATGATGAAAGAGGGCTAGAACGGCAAGCCACCCTGCCACCGGGTAAGGGGCGTGCCCTGCCACCTGCTGAAGGAAGGATGTGTGCGTGGCCACTTCCTCCGGGAGCACTTCCCCAGGCTCCTGCATTGGCTTAGCTGCTAGGTTCCCATGACTCCCTTCGCTTCACCATGGTAACCATACGCTGATCACGACTGATGGTAGTTATGCCTTCCATTGTCAGTGTTTCTCCAAAGGCTTGGTACTCCATAAGAAGGGTGGGGCAGTGCCAGTTTTGTTCGTTTTGGTATCCCTACCACCTCGCCTAGCTCCTGCACTTAGAAGGAGCTTAGGATAGATTTATGGAATAAGTGAAGGCCTGTGTGATGGAGTCTTTAAACAAAGCAGAGCCAGAGGGCAGGGATTTGTCTAGGAATTTCAGCATTGCCCAGTGGCATTGACCTATTCTGAATTTTGGGCAGGCAATTCCTAGAAAGCAGATGAGTCATCTGGTTCTCCCTATAGCCCGGGTGACAGTGGCCATCAAGATCAAACAACTAAGTCCCCTTCCTGGGGTACAATGCCTGACGAGGAAACTTCTGGTCGGAATTTGGTTCCTTCAGAACAGAGAATGCATTGCCCAACTGACTGGAGCATCTGGGGCTGCCTGCAGGTACATTTGTCTCTTAAATGACCTATGGACATTCGGCTCTGCCAATTGGTCTAGTGTGAGTTTTGTTAATGTGAGTCAGTCTCCCTTGAGTGTGATTGACTTTCCGTAGTAACATGTGGCTTCGACACAGATGATCTGGTTTAATTCTCATAACAATCATGTAATGGAGGCATGTTGCTCTCATTTTTCAGATGCAGAAGCTGAGGTTGACTCAAGTGAAATAACTCGCCACTAGGTCAGAAAGATCTGGACGGAAGAGACGGAATCAAACCTGGATATTATAGTTTCCAATCTTATGTTTTGTCCACTATATCACTTTCACATTTGAACCTGAAAAGCTAGGAATGAGGCCCTATACGAGATCCTTTTAGACACTTTCAGTCTCCCTGTTAGGTATATCTCCAAAAGTAACCTCGATGAAGATGGCTGGGGCCTCCAGAACAGATTCTGGGCCTGAGACCTTGTTAGCTCTCCTCTCCAACCCTTCTCCTGCCATTTTGGCAAAATTCGAGATCGGTAGATCTTGTATAATTAGGGGAGGAGGGATTAGATGAGCCCAGAGGTTTCTGTGAAGTCACCAAGGGAGATGGATGGAGGCCTCAGAATCTGGGCCCTGGTCATGGGTGGGAGACCCGGGAAGGAGGAAGCCAGACCAGAGGTTGGATGAGCAGAGGACAGGCAAGGTAGAAGCTCTGACGGCTCAAAAGGGCATGTCAGGGGGATCTTGGGTAGAGTTAAACCACGAGACAGAGTTAGGGCTGGCGGGAAGAACACAAAGACATGGAGGGACAGACAGATGATAGCAGTAGGAGCACAGAGAAAATGGGGGCGCCTGGGTGGCTCAGCCGGTTAAGCTTCCGACTTCAGCTCAGGTCATGATCTCGCCGTCCGTGAGTTCGAGCCCCGCGTCAGGCTCTGTGCTGACAGCTCGGAGCGTGGAGCCTGCTTCGAACTCTGTGTCTCCCTCTCTCTCTGTCCCTTCCCAGCCTGCACTCTGTCTCTCTCTCTCAAAAATCAATGAACATTAGAAAGAAGAAATACGGAGAAAAAAAGACAGACTTGGAAACAAAGAGAGAAAAGCAAAAAACACTACTGTTTTGCTTCCAAAGCAGCTCAGTCTTGAGGTTTGTTCAATCACTGTTTTCACAGTGAAGACTGGTGAGCATCACCGTACCTCTCAGTGGAGCAGCATAGATTGTCCTTTGCTAGCAAAGCTACTTTACCCCACCTCCAGGACTGAAAGCTGTGTTCATTCATTCATTCATTCATTCGCTTAACACCCCTTATCGAGTGCCTGGATCCTGTTCTGGGGATACTGAGATAAATAAGACACAATCTCTTCCCTGAAAAGCTCTCGCTCTGGTGGGTAAGACAGGGGATGAAGAGAACACTGTCCTCTAGAACAAGGAGTGCTACGGGAGAACAGAGCGGAGGCACCCGTCTCAGCCCTTGATGGGGAAGAAAGGAGGTCAGAGAAGACTTCCCCTGGTGTGGGAGGTGTGGGAGCACAGAGGGCCTGCTATGGCTTGTGCCCAGAGACCTGAGCTCTAAACCCCAGGGTGGCCACTTTCACGAGGAAGTATGAACACACACACACACACACACACACACACACACACACTTACGCCAAATAAGTTTTGGGGATTTACTGAGTTATGCCGACAAGGCCGAAGTATTCACAGATTATCCTGCTGACACACGTGACCTTTGAGCTGGTTCCGTTAGGGCACAGCTAGTTTTCAGATGAGCGAACTGAGGCTAACCCCCCAAGAAGGAGGCTAATTCTGCCACCTCTGTCCATCCTTGGGCCTGTCACCTTATCTACACCTGCTGGCTGCTTGCACGTGTGCTCTGTGCGGGGCCTGTGCCAAAGGTGTGGGCAGGATCATGTTTTGGGCAGTGACTTAAGCAAACACCTCAAGGCTGGGGACAGAAAAGTCTCACCACCTTGCCCTGAGGTGGCAAGGTCTGACTTGGCCCTGCGGCTGCCAGTTTCACGAGGGCATGGGAGTGATCGGGGCTGCGGGGATACCAAGGTCAATTCTCACCTTTTCCCCCAGGGAAGCCAGGGGCTTAGTGCCCCAACTGTGAGCATCTTAGACCAGTCAGCGTATGGGAAGCAGGGTGAGTAGGGGGAAGCCAACCTGTGTCTGGCCTTCCAGTTCAGGGAACCTGGGCTCCCGCCATGTGCCCAGTACGGTCCCAGCTTCTGGGGACACAAGACCTCTCAGAGCCAGTCCCTGGAGGTCAAGACTCTGAAAGGAGCAGGTCGAGAGCTTCTCAGAGTACACACAATGACGGCTGGAGTTGGAAGGAACCGAGGAACAGGGTCTGAAGTATGGAGGGTAAAGGCTCTCAGGAGAGAGTCAGATTGGAGCTGGCCAAGACCCCCAGGCATCTGAGGTCAGAGGAAAGGGAGTGTCACAGACCTATTGAACAGGGAGAAGAGGAAGGAGCCTTAGGGTTCATCTGAGTCACCTCCCTGTGTCACAGATGAGAAGCTCGAGGCCCTAGAGATGGGAGGGACCTGCCCAAGGTCACGCAGGGATGCAGTGGCAGGGCTGAGGTCGGTGCTCGCCCCAGGACTCCAGCACAAACCAAGCTTTCCCTCCACAAAGGGAAGAGGAGATTACTTGGGGACCCCCTCCCGGTCCCCATTCAACTGGGTGTCACTCAGTTGTTACCCAGAGACATGATGCTCTTTCAAGGTGGGCACGTGAGGGGCACTGTCCTGTTCACTGAGTTCCAGTTGACTTCGTTAAGGGAGGGGTTTGGGAGAAGCAGAAATTAAGGGAGGGGTTTTGGGGAAAGCAGGCCTGCGTGTTGGGGCTTGAGAGCCCAGGGGATGCGGTTCCTGGGTGGGCCAGTCCTGCGGCTTCCAGACAGAGGAAAAGATTCTGCTCAGAACCAGAAATTGGCAGGCTGGGTGAGGGTGTTCAAGGCAGTTCACACCGCCCTGGACATGCTGAGAATGAGGCTGAAGGTGGGGAGGGGGTGAGTTCCAGTCTATTAATGTTGACTGATGGCCTCCTGGCCGTAAATCTGCTCTGGGGCCTTAAGCCAGGCATACATTAACCTGAGTACAGGGGCTGCCTCTAAGGGTGAGGTATGGAGGGTCGAGACCCACAATTCAGGGAAGAGTGTGGTAGCTGGAGAGACACGGAATTGGGAAGCGTGGGTTCCAGGGCCTAGCCTGGGCTGCAAGAGAATTGGGTCAGAAGGTGTCGTTTTTGTGACCTTGGGAGAGTCATAAGGAAATGAGCCTTCCCATGTCCCCTCTCCCAGTTCTCGTCCTCCAGGAAAGAGCAAGAATGGAAGGTACCTGCCCCCCAATACCCGGTCCAGTGTTTCCAACTCTTCCTCACCCACCATCCCCACCACACAGGCCTCTCTTCTCCCAGGGCCATGGCTGTGCTCTCTGAATCCCACTGCTGGCAGGAGTGGGGGTGTCCTAGGTCCCCGAGGTGTCGTCTCCCTGACAGCTCTTTGTCAGGGACCGTATCGCCTGCCCTCGGGAGGCATCAAGATATACCGGGAAGAACAGAGTCTTCATGGTGAAACCCTGACTCTGGGTCTGCTAGTCGTGCGACCTTGGGCAAAGCGTTAACCTCTCCGAGGCTCGGTTTGTTCATCTGTGAAAGGGGACACACGGCAAAACTGAAGTGCTTTCATAAGGTAAGGTCCTTTCCCTCGGGCACACACACACGCCCCCCCCCCCCCACGACTGTTTCTCTCCATCGGCTCTCCGATGCCCGACTGCTTCAACCTCACCCCGGCGGACACCCTTCTTCCCCCTGCACAACGAGTGCCCCTGCTCCCTTGGCCCAGGGGACCAGGAGTGGTGAGCTCTTCCCACAGGTCTTGACCTCACAGCCTCCCGGGATGCAGCCAGTTGGCAGAAGGGATTCGGGAAAGGCTCTTCTCCCGAGCTGCTGTGGTAAAGCAAGACCATCACCGTATCACCTGCACCTGGGCTTCGGAGCCCCGGCCCCCGCTGTCCCCTTTTGCCTCTGGGACGTGCCCAGGAGAGAGGGCGTGACTGGGAGTGTGAACATCTGTGGTGTGGGTGCTGAACAACAGCAGGGATGCTCTTCCGAGAGGGAGTGGGACTCAGGGCACGTATACACCCTCCCTCGCCCGCATCCTCCCCGATGACCCTCTGCCTGTGGTCCTTCACCGGCTCCTGATGCAGCTGGCCAGCCGGTGGGTTGGGGTGAGCCCACTGACCCCGCAGGTCCTGAGCCCTCCTGCCTGAGGAATAAACTGGACTCTTTAGTGTCAGACTCGCACTAGACTGGCACGAGCCTTTGCAAGAACAGAGCCTTACAGGTGCGGCTACCCTCCGTTCAAGGGAGGTCGTGTCTACCCTGAGTTCTTTCCCAGGGGCTATTTGGGGGACAAGTCTAGGACTCTGTCAGCGCCCCTCTCCCAAATAAGCGTCCTATTGCAGTTTGTTTTTCCATTTCGTTTCATTTTGTTTTTTAACCTTCCAAGGTCAGGGCGCTTAGCACCATGATTCTTCCCTCTCCCTCCTTCCAGCAAACCCCCTGCCCCACGCTATTCATAAAGGGCTAAGACAGGGGTGAGAGCATGCTCAGGGATTAGGTTCTCAGCCCTGGAGAAGGGGCTTGTCCACGCGGGGTGGGGACTGGGACTGGGACCGAGCCTGCGCTGCAGCCGGGGACATACTCAGGGTCCCTTAGGCTGCTCAGCCTGACTGGCCTGAGCCCGCTGTGCACAGAATTTCCTAAGAACGTGGTCCCAGTATGAGGGAATTAGGGGATGGCGCTCTGGGATTTCAGCTTGGGCTGCTTTTCTGGGTCTCAGCAGGCAGGGGTGGGTATGACAGAAGCTGGCTGAGTGGCTCTGGGGTCCAAAGGTTCCAGGAGGGCATTTCCTAACCCCCAGAGTGCAGAGAGCAGGCTCCAGCGTGAGTAGGTCCTGAGGAGTCCTGGGGACGCCTCGGTCGGCTGGGGCTAGTTCCTGTCAGTGCTCCAGGGACGCGCTCCAGCCCCGGCTACTCACAGAGCGGCATTGTTCCCTGGGAGCCTCTTGAGCATTTAGCTTGTCTCGTCCTGCTGGTACATTTGTTGGCTGTGATTCCCACTGAAGACATCTTCAGGGGGCAGGCAGGGCGCCAGGCTTGTGGGCAGAACCCAGGCTTCTCCACTGAGCGGGGAGCTCAGGAGCAGCAGGGGCTCATCAGCCTGTGGTGTGACCGTTAGGGCTGTTTGCCAAGGGCCGCGGCAAGTTTGCCTGGGAGGTTCTGACGCCGCTGCTGGCCCTGGCAAGGAGGCTGAGAGCAGACCCGTCAACCAGAGCAACATGGGATCGGCTCACGCTCCCCGGGAACAAGCTGTGTGCCTACGGGCAGGTTCCTGAACTTTTCTGAGCTCTCAGTTTCCTCCTCTGCAAAATGTGGATCATGACAGCACCCACGTCAGAGCGACACTGGGCAGATAAGACAAGGTAACGCATGAAACACACAGGGAAGCTCCCGAGTACCCACCCCCCCAACACTGTCCTTTCTTTCGTGCCGCCTCCCCGTTCGGCTTGACATGTTCTCCCTTCCCTTCTCAGTTGTCCCAGTCCTTCAGCTCAAGCCACACCTCCTCCATGAAGCCTGCCCTGTTTGCTCTGATTGCATCTATGCTCCTATACTACTCTCCGGTGATAACCGAAGCTAGACGCCTGACCACGGGCTGTTTGGGATTTGGCTCTAATGGTTTACAAAAATCTACCTTCCTGCAGCATAGGATTTGGGTGTTCTGCTTCTATTGTGTCCTTTTCGGACGAAAATGTGCTCGGCATACTAACACAAGTGCTTACCATTGACTGAATGCCCTCATCCTGGGTCCTGTCCCAGGGCAGTTAGAAGAATCATTTCTTTCTTGTGGTTTCAGCCATGCTCTGGGAGGGCCCAAGGGTTCTAGAGTGGGCTTTAGGTACAGCCACACCCTATCAGGTGGTGAGTTCATGGTATTGTGATCTTCCCACAATTTTCTGGCTTGTGTCCCCTGCCTCTGACTCGGAGCCTGAGTCCCTTCCTCGGCTGCAGGTTCCCATGGTCAGCCTTGGGAGGCTCTGGGTGTCTCTGGGGTTTTCTGTTCCAAATGCATTCTTGCTGCCTATTGTCCACCAGTCACGGAGGGAGGGGCCCTCCTTGAGAATTCCGGGCTGTGTCCTAGAGCTCCACCCCTTCAGGGCCCACGGTCTCAGTGCACAATGTAACTGACATCCTCGTCACGTGTCACACAGAAGTGCGGGTGGTGGCTTTTCTCCAGTCTGTGTCACGTTGCGTTGGCCCAGCCCTGGTGGTGCTGTGGTCTGGGGTACTATAGCTGTCTACCATTGGGGACAGTATTACAGCAGGACACATGGAGGCAAGCTGGACTCCATTTCCCAGCTCTCCTTGCGGTGAGGTGTGGCCACATGACGAGCCCTCAGCAGTGGAGTGGAGAATGAGGCGGAGGGGGGGGGGGGCCCGCTTCCGGGTCTGGCCTCAAAGTGTTGGGCACACCTCCCATGCCATGCTGGCGACCCAGCCTCCACTGTGCATGATGACAGTGGCCTGGCAAATGGGAGAGCAACACGTGGAAAGGACCTGAGCCCACCAATGACCTCACGAGGCTGAGGGCTCCATCAGTCTGGACTGTTCACCTTGAGACTGTTTAGGGCTGTTGGAGAAAAACTCCTCTGTTCTGGAATCCGCGGTAGCAGGGTTCTCTCCACTGTATTGGAGTTTAGCTTTCACCACACACACGGGTCTGAGTATGATGAGGACGCAGTCCCCTCCAGCTTCTGCTTGTAGACCCGCACCCAGCACTGTAAGGGCTGGACCGATTCCCAGGGCTCGGCTTGCAAAGGGCCAATGGAGGCCCATCTCCTGGCTTCTCCTTCTCTGTCCCAAAGACTTGACCACAGAGATTCTTTCTCTCCTGCAAAGAGAGGTCTGGAGGGCCTCTGATTCATGGGCTCATCAGACACACCCAGGCTCTGGATCCCAGTTTGGGGTCAGCTGGGATGCCCAGCCCTCCACATCTCTAACAGCAGAATCTTCATGATGGAGGTCCCCAGTGAAGGTGAGCCCTCCTGGGGTGACAGCTCAGCCCTCCTGCTTGAGAAGACAGGGGGAAGAGTTGGGAGTCTTTAGGGTCAGGAAAGCACCCTGTGGGTTGGTAACTTGTAGGCTGTCCTTGATAGTCTCCCTGGGAATGGCAGGCAGGTGACATATGTAGTTGTGCCACTAATGGAGGTTGAGAAAAAATAATGCTTTAATGACTCCTTGCATTTGCAGAATACTTACGGTTAAATTTTTTTTTTTTTTAATGTTTGTTTATTTTTGAGACAATGCAAGAGACAGAGTGCAAGCAGCGGAGGGGCAGACAGAGGGAGACACAGAATCCGAAGCGGGCTCCAGGCTCTGAGCTGTCAGCCCAGAGCCCGACGCGGGGCTCGAACCCACGAACCGTGAGATCATGACCTGAGCCGAAGTCGGACGCCTAACCGACTGAGCCACTCAGGCGCCCCTGAATACTTACGGTTTATAGGGAGCGTGCACATGCGTTATCTAATTGCTGGCCGTGTCCTGTGATGTGGACAGGCTACTCGTCCCCGTCTTACGTATGTGGAAGCTGAGGATGCGTTACTCACAGCTGGGAAATACCCAGGCTTGCACCAGACCTCCAGGTTCCTGCCTTCTAGCCTGTGTCCTCACTTCTGTACCCTGCCAGGCTGAAAAACGACATGTTTTGACTTATGCTCAGGAAGCGTTGGACACTGAGCGCAACGTTGAAAAGAGGGCATTGTGTAAACTTGGGTGGGCCGCTTAACCAGCTGGGGCAGACCTCGCCAGGCTGCCCCTGGGAAGTCCTCAGCCCAGCGAGACTGGTGATGGGGGGGGGGGGGATGGGGACTCGCTCTTTCACCTCGAGTGGGTCAGCCATACCAGGTGCTTGGGTGGAGCTCAGGATAAAGGGCCAGTGGGGAAGAAAGGTTGGTTTAACCCCAGTGCCCCTGTTTTTGCTGCCCCACCAATTATACAAACACACCCTGCACACCCGACATGAGAACACCCACATGCTGAGAGCCACAGACCCAGGCCCCAGGATTCGCTGGCTTCTACAGAAAAGCAGCATGCAAGATTTAAGTTAGACACAAAGGAGAACTTTTTGGGGTGAGAATCTTAAATCAGAGACTGAACAGCGTGGAACCTTCTGAAAGAAGTATGGTAGTTGTCACAAGCGTGAAAGAAAGGCTTAGCTCTCTGGTTGTGGGGATGAAGGTGGGGGTGGGGAGACCCTTAAACTGGACTCGCCCAGAGGCAGCTGGATAAATAAGTCCCTACTGGGGAACATCTTCAAGCCCGGGTGGAAAGAAAAGCAATAAAAGAGCGAAGTAAGAGGTGCAGAGGAGCTATACCCCTTACTGATTTCTGTGCCTGGGAATGGGAGAGAGAGAGAGACTCTGGGCTTGGAATACAGCAGAGAGGGGCTGCTTGCCTGCCGGCCAAACAGTTACCAAGGAAGCAGATTCCTTGGTCCTTAGAACAGGGAAGTGGTGAGGAGTCTGTGAGATGCAGCATTTCCCTGTGCCCAGCGGGCCCACGACATCCGGAGTGGTCAGCAGGTCACTGGGTCTGCCCGGGGAAGTGAACTCAGGTGACAGAGCCGGGGGAGGGGGGGGGAGCCGCGTGACAAGTGCTAAGAGGGGTGCCTTGCCTCTCTGCTCAGTCAGAAGCCACCAAGTTGAATGAAGCAAGACCCTGGGCTTGGAGAGGGCTTGGAGAGGGCTGAGAGGGTCCTGAGGAACTAGGATGATGCCGCGATGATTGGGTTCTCTTTATATCCATGTTCGATCGTGAAAATTGTAAACCTACAGAACAGGTGAAAGATTTCTACAGCGAGCACCGTAGACCCACCATCTAGATTCTACCATGAACATTTTGCCACTTGTGCTTTATCCCTCGTCTGTCCAGCTCTCCATCCCTCTATCCATCCATCCGCCCCTCGTAGTTTTGGATGTATTTTAAAGTAAGGTGCAGGGGCGCCTGGGTGGCGCAGTCGGTTAAGCCTCCGACTTCAGCCAGGTCACGATCTTGCGGTCCGTGAGTTCGAGCCCCGCGTCAGGCTCTGGGCCGATGGCTCGGAGCCTGGAGCCTGTTTCCGATTCTGTGTCTCCCTCTCTCTCTGCCCCTCCCCCGTTCATTCTCTGTCTCTCTCTGTCCCAAAAATAAATAAAAAAAAACGTTGAAAAAAAAAAATTAAAAAATAAAAAAAAAGTAAGGTGCAGACATTAGTACCCATTTGGCCAATACTTCAGCATCATAGCATTAACAAGAATTCAGTATCCTTTGCAGTTACGTCTTTTGAGTTTTACACGTGATGATGCATGAATCTCAAGTGTACCATGTATGAGTGCTGACAAATGCCTACACCTATCAAGATACGGGACTTGGTGACGGCTCCAGAAAGTTCCCTCGTGCCCCCTCCCCATTATTCCCTCCCCACCCCCACCCAACAACTGTCCTGATGTTTTTCTACCACAGATTCATTTTGCCCATTCTATAACTTCATTTGTATAATTGAAATCATACAATAAGTACTCTTGGGAAGCTTTCTTTCCCTCAGCATAATGGCTCCACCTTCTTTGGGAAAGAGTCTATGTTATATAAAGTCAGACTTTTACTTTTTTTAAAGTTTATGTATTTATTTTGAGAGAGAGCAAGGGAGCAGGGGAGGGACAGAGAGAGGGGGAGACAGAGAGAATCCCAAGCAGGCTCTGCCCTGTCATCGCAGAGTTGGATGTGGGGCTCAAACTCACAAACTGTGAGATCATGACCTGAGCCAAAATCAAGAGTCAGACGTCTCACTGACTGAGCCACCCGGGTGCCCCTCAGACCTTTTTTACTTAAACCACCCAAAACCACATCCCCAAATCTAATCTTCATTAAATGCAGGGAAGCTGTGTTTACAAGGGCATGATCAACACCTCAGCACGCCCATTCTGTTTGTCCTTGACCAGCTGAAGGTAAACAGGGCTGAGCCCACCGAGACCTGTGAGGTGCTCGAGGTTTCTCAGCTCCCCGGGCCTCCTCTCTGCTGCAAACTGCCCTTCCGGGCACCCCCGGCCCCCATTTCATAGCTTCTTCCCACTCTGCGCACTTAGGGTTCTGCCCTCTTCATGCCCTCCCCCACCTCCCTACCCCAAACCAGAGGATCTGATAACCAGCCATTTACATTAGATAACTGATAGCCAGTTACACTGTAACTGGACCGCCTTCCGCGGAGCTGCGGCCTCCACTGGGTATTGACTTGTTCTCGCTTTTATCTCCCAACGGGGCCCTGATAGGCTGCCCAGCCCTGTGCCTCTCCGACTCCCATGAGGCTCCCTAAGGACTGGGAGCACTGACCGCGTCCCCACGGGGGCCCGAAGGCCTCACTCGGCAGTGCTCAGTGGGCACGACGTTTCTCGAAAAAGGCATCATAGATTTTTAGTCATTATTAGACTCAACCCATAGATATAGCACTGAAGGCTCAAAACTTTGATGATATACAATAATGTTGTGCCGGCAGGAACAGGGAGGAGGGACGGAATGGTATGTTTTTTGAAAGCCCTAAAGGTAGCTGCCAGAAAACCTCAAATAACAGCAATTAGGGAAGAGAGCAGACCAGATGGGAGCAGCTTCAGAAGAGTCATCGAAGAATTGTGTATTTCCTCAAAAGTGCATGTGAGTGACCTAGCCCACTATGCTCTACGTTCAGGTTCATTCACAGTATGAAAGTACCCCACCGCCCAAACCTTGCCAGATCTCTGAGTAAAAGCAGGCTCTAGGATTGTACCAAGATTTCCCTTGGCTTGGGGTTCTCTGATTTCCCCTGAACCCCCCGCCCTGCCAATCCCCTAGATAGAGAGGCACAAACTTTGGCAAAGGCATTTTAGGCATTGGTAGGACATGGGAAATGGTACATGGAGTCTAAGAGGCCTAGAAAATCGCTCTCAGTCCCTCCTGCTGGACCTGAAGGGAAATCCAAGTTGGTCCTTTCATCAGGAGTTGGTTGTTGGAGGGAGTGCTAAGTGGGCTGGACTCCTCCCCTCATCCCCCTGTCCCCAGGTGCTCCATCCCCTTTCTGAGCCCTGTAAGCAGTGGATAATACCATCTTGGACTGTGATCCCCACAGAGGGAAATATGCACCAACAAACTTGAGTTAAGTTATTGGGATCTAACTCCCATCCTTTCTTTTCCAGGGCATTTGTCATAGGGGAAAAGAAGAAGAAGAAGAAGGAAAAAAAAAAACACCAAAAAAACCCTCTATAGGGAGAGGGTGAGAAGTGCCTAACCCTTAAATAAAATTTCAAACAGCAGTGAAGAAGTTTTTCTGGACTGGGGACATTGTTGGTGTCCCTCAAATTGCAACCATTTCCTACAGTCTCCACTGAATGAAGAAACTGTAAATATGTGTGTGTTTGATTGATTCACCTGAATTATAGTTTGCAAGTTATATATAACTTCCTCCTTCTCTGGCAAAGGACAAATAGAGGAAGCTCTTACTAATACTGAGGGTGTTTAAAAGAAAAGTGATCTCTGTAGAAAACTCCTTTGAAAGGTCAATAAGATCAAAAATATTTTTTTTTTGTAAATGACCTTCAAAGAGCTTCAGGCATTTTGTCCTTCACCAGGTTAACTCAAGTTCAGGCTGGGAGAGTGAGGCGGTAAAACAGAGACAGGGGCAGAGAGAAACCCCAGTTAGGAGCCTGGGACCCGTTGATGCTTACCAGTGAAACCACCCCTCGGCTCACTTCAGCCTGGTCCCAGCCTAACGGAAAGTGGGAGTTTTAGCTGGGGGTGGGGGGGGATGGGCAGCAGCACCCCAGGATCGGTGCGAATACATCAGCTCAAGCTGATGGACATTCCCCCTGGGCTGCCCTACGGCATCCCAGGAAAGGACTCACCAAGTTGAAGAGCACTCCAGCCACTGCCTGGGGCCTACAGTCAGACCCACCGCTTCTCCAGGCCCTGGGGACTTTCGACAGCTCCCTATGTTCCCCCTCCGATTTCATGCTCCTCAAACACCATGCTTCTTAAAGTTCCATCACACACGCAACATTATCTCCTTGTGTATTATTTTTTTCTGCTTATGAAAGTAATTCTTGCTGATCGCGAAAATTTCAAACAAAATAGTAATGTGCAAATAAGAAAGCAAAAGCCTCCACAATCTAATTTTCTTGAGATAACCAGCCTTAGCAGCTAAGCATACACCCTTCCAGATCTTTCTCTAAGCAGGTACAGTTTATTCATGCCCGGCTACTTGTGTCACCACACCTTTGCTCATGCTATCTACTCTTGCTTCTTGGAATGCCCTTTCTTCTCTTTGCTGGGCTTATATTTATACATTCTTCTGAACTCAGCCTACTTTTTCCTTCTGTCATCCACCAGCACAACCAGGTGCCCCTCTCTGGGCTCCTTGAGCCTCTGTACAGCCTTATCATGGCACCTAGCATGATGAACAACAAATTCCTTGTTGACGTGTTTGTCTCTCCAATTCGAATATAGGCTAGTGGTCAATTCAAATATAGGCTAGTGGCCCATCTTTCAAGGGCCAGGGTGGACCCAGCCCGTCTGGCTCTGCTGGGCTGTCCTATTCACTTTGGCATTCTCAGTGTCTAACACACTGCCTGGCACATGACTGGCACTCGGTAGGAGTTTGTTGAATGAATGAGTGAGTAAGTGACTAAGTTCTGGGTCGCGGTAGCTGTCCCCATCATGGGACTTTTATATGAAGGTGGAGGGCTACAGAGAAAGCCAACTGCCTAAGAACAGAAGATCTTCATGTTGGCCTGGTCTCAAGAACTGCCACTAACTTCCAGTAGTTGTATAACCTTGGGAACAGTCCCCTCAGGAGGTTGTGAGGGTAAGAATTTAGGAAGCGAGTTTCCCTCCCACCTCCCACCACGATGCCCACTATTGTATTCCTGCCTGGAAGGCAAGGGGCCCTTTTCCCTTAAGCCCAGATAAACTGGAAGAACTCAAGTCTCTAATAGAGTTTGTCTTAATTGGCTTCGCAGGGACAGAGCTCCAGATACACCAGCTGTGAAACTTTAGGCCAGCGCCCTAACCCCTCTGAGCCCCCTCCCACAAGATTACACCTAAAATGCTACTAAGAACACCTACCTCACAGGTTAGAGAAGATTAAACGAAAGATGATTGCTGAGCACTGTGTACATTTCCTAGCCCCTTGTCCTGTCCCCCTCCCAGTAGGGTTCAGAGTAAGAGCAGGGTGCCAGTAAGTCTGGATTCTAGCTCTGCCCCTCCCTCCCAAGGTGCTTTTGGGTAGGTCACTTCCTGTTTCCTCATCTGTAAAGTGGAGATGTGAAGGGGATGTGGGACGAAACGGTCCCCGAGGCTCCTTCCAGCTCTAACATTCAGCGTGCTCTGGAAAGTAGAAAGTATTGCAAAACACCCCAGTTCCTTGTACTGTCACTGGGCTGTGAGCAGAAAGGTCTTTCCCAGTGGCCAGCACTGCCAGGGAGGGTCTCTTCTTCACCAAAGCTGCTGAATATGAGCAATGAACACTGTCCCTGGCAGGCCATCAATGAGAACGCCCCCTGACCCTGAGTTTCCGTGCTGGGCCACCGTGACCTCACTTGATGTTGTACAACCGTCAGGAGCTTCTAAGGCCCCAGAGCGGGATGAGCTTCAGGATGGTTTGAGTGGTGTATCTTTCATGGCATTTCAATTCTTTGGAACTTGATCATGTGAGGTTGGGCTTAAACAGGAAGGCCTAGAGCCTGCTCTTGGAGGGGGGGGGGGGGGGGGGGGGGGCCTATGCGGGGGGGGGGGGCTGACAGGTGACCTGGTTTGGGCACTGATGGCAGAACTTGGCCTGGGCTGGAGTCTGCAGACTTCGGAGTTGCTTAGGATTGGGGTTTACGGAGGGAGGCTGTCTGAAGGCCAGTGACGAGGCCAGGCCAGCTGTCTAGTCAACAGAGCATGCATTTATTTGATTGGTCAAGCTCTCCCTTTCCAGAGAGTGCCAGCCACCACGCAGAAGGAGCAATGGCGAGGACATCTTTATTTGGAATTCACCTCCTTGAGCACCAGAGAAACTGAATAGGCGTCTCCTTTCATTTTTCTCCCCCAGACATGACCATGGCAGGAGCATGGAGAACATTCGGAGCGAGTGCTTCACACTAGGCTCCTCCTCACAGTGTATCTCATGGTTTGATCCTTACAGACACTCTGGGCTCCCTTTACAGACGAAGAAACCAGAGATCAGAAATGCCAGGAGCCTGCCCCAGCTCACACTGCTTGTTACTGGCACAGCCAGAATTCCCGGGCCAGGCTTCCTGAACCCCATGCTGCCTGGGACCCCCTAGAGCTCCCTGATGTGCGGCTGGGGAGGGCACAGCAAGTTCGCCCGGAGCCTGGTTGAATCTAGGGGTTGGACTGCAGGACTGTGGAAGGGTCCCGTGAAGAGATGGGATGAAGGGGCAACGGGGGAGTGTTCTTTGCTCGCGTTTAGGCTGGGGAAGCTCAAAAGCCTTGAGCTGGGCTGTTGGAATGAGTCCTAAAAGACAGAGGCAGAGACTAGGGGGGCAGCTGCACAACCTTACTCAGGTCACTGAGGGGCCACTCACCCAGTGTAGAAGCGGACCATTGCCCGGCCTTGCCCCCTTATCCAGCCATCAGATGTCCCTGTCAACCAGGCATCCGGTCTCTGCCTGTTTGGTGCCCTGGCACCCAGTGAAACCTTTGTCACTACAGAAGCTGCCCGGCCAGGCCGTGTCATCTCTCTCTTCTCTCGGGCTTATCCGCCTCTCCCTCTCTGACTTCTTGCTTCTCTGGGCCCTGAGTTGGGGGAATGGTGGGAGAGGGTTTCATTTTCCCATGGTGGCTAGTTCCAAGGTCCTGGCTGGTATCCTGCCCCATCCCTCCATCTGCCTCCTGCCTGCCGTGGGCAACAACATCAGGTCTCTGCTTCCTTGCAGGAGCCATCCACCTCTCGTTCCACCCTCTGGTCTCCTGGAGAGGTGGCCCGTGGACAGGGTTCTGGACCATCAGCACCTGGTGTTCTTGTTAAGAACAAGCTGGTTGAGCTTTACCCCAGCCGGGATTTTTGAGGATGGGGCCTGGGAATCCGCATTCTAACGGCCTCCCTAAAGCAGTTCTGAGAAATGATGAAGGTCAGGAGCCAAAAGCTATGGCATGAGATCATCACACTGTACCCTGCCGGGGAGGGACTAATCTCCCAGGATGCCAGGAAGGAGTCTGGGTTGGTGGCGGTAAGATAAGACCGGTTGAATGAGCAGAGTTTCAGAAACCCAGGCAGGAAGGCAGTCTCCTGGCTGGAGGCCCTTGAAGTGGAAAATTGCTCTCACGTCTCAGTCCCCACCCCCACACCACCCCCACCTCAAGCTTCTCCACAGGAGAGCTCTCTTCCCCGGCAGAGCCAGCCAGGAATGCTCAGGTTCAGGTCCAAGGAGGAAATGTGAGGAAGGGCTTGGAGATGGGCCAAGAGGAGAGCCGAGGAAGTGATGAAAGATATTTTTAGGACTGCTTATTCCAGCAAAGGCTGAGGGGACGCCTTATCACCATTCAAGAACTTGGAGAGGCTTATTTATTAGACTCTTGACCTAACAATCAGAGATTAAACAAGAAAGGACCGAGGTGAGACGGCAGGAAGGGACCTGTGAGGTACTGACATGGGTCCAGGAAGAAGGCTGTGGAAGCTTCTACCCTGGTGTTTTCTGAGGACAGTTCATTCAGCTGTTCCTCAGATACAGTTTAGTGTCTACCTGTGCCTCTGTGTGAGGAAGAGAACAATGAACAAGGGCATGACTCTTGCCTTCCTGAGCTGAAGGTCAGGTGGAGAGTCCCTTCTGCCTGGAAAGCCTTTGTCCTTGTGTCCACTGGGGGCCGACATCCACCCTGGCTTTGCAGATGTATGGGTTTTGCCCAAAGACACTCACATGGCTCAGATCCCCGAAGGGGGAGGGGAGAGGAGGGGAGGGGAGGGGAGGGTGTGCAGGGATCCTGGGTGGGCACAGGAAGTGGTGCTCAGAAGGCTGAAATGCCCTTCTATGGAGTCACTCTCCTCCCTGTGGAGATACCCGTTCCCTGTGGGTGCCCATTCCCCGCCACTGCCTCCATGTTTCTGCAGGGAAACATCTAGTGAGTTGGACTGGCTGCCAACTTTCAACATGGCGCCACATTTTCCCAAGAGCCTCCTTCCGTAGGACCACAAGGCCTGTGGGCAAGCTGAGCAGCCCAGCCTCTGGTGGCTGTCCCGTTGGGGAAGCTCCTGCCTCAGAATCAGTGTCCCCAGCCCGACTCGCCAGGCCTGCTAGGTATCTTCCCTGAGCTCCTGTGGCTGCCAGAGTCACCTGGGCGCTGCTCCCCGCTGCTGGATACCTGGACCGCCCAGACACGCCTGTTTGGTGCTGGTGTCCTCAGCTCACTTCGGGTTTCTCTGGGGAGCCCAGAGCAATCAGGGAACTGCTTCTGCCTTGCTGTCTGTCTGCCTTCCCCCTATTTAGGTTTTGAGGGTTTCGACAGCCCAGCACTACCAAGGAGTTAAGAGGGACACGGGAGAAACCTCTGTCGCTGTCTCCTAGGGTGGCCTGGACTTGTACACATGAGGTAATGAGAGAATGATTCAAGTCCAAAACTACAAGGAAATGGGAGTAGAAACTGGGGCACCCTAGGTCTGTCCGACTCCTGTTCCTGAGTCACCGATCACCTGTAGTAAGTTCCGGAACCTCTCTGCGTTCTCCTTCTGTAAAATGGGAGGGTGACCTCTGTGCTTCCCCAAACCAAGGCGAGGCTGAGTCCAGGGACAGACTGGAACAATGGACTGTGTTTGTCGAGCACTTCTTAGGCGCTGGCCGCAGGGCTAAATCTTTTAATCGTCCCATTTAAGCAGCTTAGCAGCCCTCGGAGGCGGCACTGTTATTATTTCTGTTTTATAGGAGAAGAAGATGAGGCAAAGAGGAACGAGTACCTTGTGCACTAAGGGGCCGGATCCAGTGCCCGGTCTGCCCAGGTTTATTGCTTACAGAAACCAGGAGACCGAAAGGGCGGGTGGGGGAGCAGGGCCAGCTGCTCTCAGGCCGGAGGGTTGCCTCCTGGGGTTCGGGGTCACAGAGACGCATACTCTGCCCTCAGACTTAGAAGCAGGACCCCCACATCTCCACCCGGCTCCTGTGATGGGGTGGCAGCTGGGTGCCTGCTGGAGCCTCGGCACCCCGCCCGAAGAACTCCATTTCCTCTCGTGGGGTGGTTCCCCTGCCCCAGGCCAGGGTCCTTTACATCTCCCCATGGAACAGTTCAGGCATTGACTCCTTGGCTGTTTCTGGAGCATTCTCTTCATCTTCCCATTTGCCAGAAAAGGGGACTGAGGCTCAGCGTTTGGGGGATGGATCAGAGACTTGCCCAAAGTCCTGTGGTTGGTAGACTCTCAACCTAGCACTTGTCACTAGACAGGGGTCTCCAGAGAAGGCTGTGAGAGATTCTTGGTCCTTCCCCACCCCAGGCATCTTCGGGACTCAGCATCACTTTGGTCATAATTCTGAGGACTCAAGGCCTAGGTATGGCCCGTACCTGCTGAATTCATTCGACCATTCATTTCTCTGCCACGCTCTAGGCATTGTGCCCCGTGTGGGCCCTGCGGTGAACTGCCCTGGGGACCTCAGAGGCTGGGATACCAGAGGGACAGGGAAGCAGACTCTCAGCAGGCACTTTTATGACCAGGCTCGAGTACTGAGGAGAGAGACCTAAATCTGGGAAGCAAAGATGGCTTCTTGGAGGAGGTGATGAGGCCAAGTTTAAGTTGAGACCAAAGGGATGAATAAAACTAGCCTCAGAAAATTAGGGCTGGTGAACGGAAAGGAGGAAGGTTCCAGGCAGAGGTAACAGCATCTGGGAAGGCCTGAGGGCAGACGAGCCACGGTGCATCTGCTGCTGTGTCTTAGGCTCCCCCTGAGGCTCCCTCACCCCAGATCCTTCCATCTTCCAACCGCCTGTGACTCCCCACCCTCCACCCCGGTGCCCAGCCCCCACTTCCTCTCTGATGGGCAAGTGGGGTGTGGGCACCATTGCATCCGCCTGCCCACTGCCTCGGCATAGAGATGTCTGGTGTGAATGTGGATTATTTCCCTCGGGGGGTAACTGGAGAAGAAGCGGCAGGTGAGGCAGCAGGTACGGTAGCCGGGAACATCCTGGTGCTGGCTCTGTCCTGGAGACCCGTGGAAAGCCTTTGTCCCCACGGCCTGTAATGGGTTTCTGGAGAGAGCTTTAATATTTGCAGCAAACAGAGGCACAAAGGACGTGGAGGGCTATTGTGGGCTCTCCAAAGAGGAGCTAATCCTCAGGCAAGCCACCTTGGCCAGAAAGGGTTCAAGTGCTGGGCGGGCCGCTGGGGGGTGTTGTCATTTATGAGCAATTGTAGGAGATAATAGCGTGGGGGGGGGGGAACAAGCTCTACACAGGTGGAGGGAGGTGGTGAGAGGCACTCCCCATGGAGGGTGGGGGAAGGGAGATAGCACCTGTCCTGAAAGCTCAGGACACAGCAGACACTCCCCCCCACCCCTACCCATCCTGGCTCCGGCTCTGTGCCCGGAATCTGCAGCTCCCTCCAGGCGGCTTGGACTGCCTTGTCAGCTGTCCTTCGCCCACGGGTCAGTTGAGTCTGGGGGTGGGGTGTCCTCCAGGGCTCTCAGCCTCTCTTTCTTCCCTTTCCTTCTCTCTAGTTCTCTCTCTGGGCCTCTTTTCGGTCCACTGCACACAGACAAGTCATTTCTTGGCTCCAGGGGGCCAAAGAAAGAAAAATCAGCTGTATTTGCATATCATTAGCATAAAGAAACTCTATTAGCATGAGTATATTTTCAGCTCCTCCCTTCTCCAAACCTGCCCCAACATCTCTAAGTACTTAAATGTCCTGTCCAGTCACTGGGACAAAGGGAAGTCTTGGGGGTGGCGGGGGTGGGGGTGGGGTGGTGAGGGTCCTGGGGGTGGCAGGGTTTGGGAAAGGGGCCTGTGGCTGGCGAGGAGGGAAGATAGCCCAAGTAAGAACTGTGCCCTCCTGGGAGTGAGAAGTTGGAAAATTCAACTCTGCAAGCTTTGCATTATTAGCCCAGGGGGTCCTGCCAGAATCCCCTCACCCCCAAACAGCTTCAGGGGTACAAAAAGCTGGGGTTGGAAACGATGAGGAGGAAATGGGACCGTGCACTGATTGGCATTACAATTTACATAATGCTTCGTAACTTGCATGAGTGGGATTATTCAATTTTCTAGAAATTTTGAAATACAATCTTTTTGCTTCTTAAAAGTTTCTCTTTCTTGGACTTTTCTTTCCTTTGCTTCTTGTTAGCTTCCTAAGACGTGGATCTGTTTCCCTCTAGGAGGGAGAAGAGGACTGGCTAGGAGCTGTGAAGGGGATGGGAAGGAGAAACCAGGCAGTTAGACACCCAAATTGGAAAAGAGAGACGGTGTAGACATCCTAGGGCTCGGCCAGGACCCAGGACACCCAGAGAACGTGCGGGGTGTGGGATGCCCTCTCAAAGGCCTTGCTCTGCCACTGCTCTGTGGGATCTTGTTTTCACTCATGAATTTGTGGATGGTGGAGCTGAGCTGCGGCTGGGTTTGTCTGTCCACTTCCCACACGGCAACCAAGGCTACACAATAAGAACCCAGAGAAGGCCTGGCTCCTAGGCCACCTTCTGGCAGAGACTGAACTGATCTGGAAATCAAGAGCCTTGCTCCTGGGGAGAAGGGTCTGATCTTAAAGAACCATTCTCCAAACTGCTCAGTAGATACCTCCTCCAGACGGCAGGAGGTGGGTCCCCTCTCCCCCAGGGTTCTGAGTCATCTCTTTCCTCGGAGTGGAAAGAGGAGGCAGAAGAAACCTGATCTCTCTCATAGTGAAACCCTGGACATTGATTTAGTTATTTCCATCTGCAGCCCATTATTATTATATACAAGATGAATGAGGCTTAATTCAGCCGAAGCTAAGGCGAAGGCAAACACTTGCCAAAGTCATTTGCTGGCTGAACGACCTTCTCCACTCCCAACCTACCTCCACCTTTCCTGCCCTCTTTTGTTCACTCTCTCCTCTGAACGCATTAAAAATGTATTGTTATAATTACTATTGGCCATTTCCAATGCTACTTATTTATTCTTTTTATTTTTAAAAATTTTATTTCTTTAAGTAATCTCTACAGTCAGCGTAGGGCTCGAACTTAACAACCCGGAGATCAAGAGCCGTCCGCTCTTCCGAATGAGCCAGCCAGGTGCCCCTCTGATGCTGTTGAAACAGTTAATAATAATATCTCTTCTAAAACACAAATCAGATCACAACTCTCTTCTGCCTGGAAACCTTGCACGCTTCCCCAGTGCTCCTTTTTTGCCGTCTCTGAGGGCCTGCATGGTATGGGTCCAGCTTCTTTTCTTACCTCACGGCTTCCTACCGTCTGTCTTTGTCACGCCTCTGTAGGCTCCCTGGCTGCCCTGTGGCTTGGAGAACATCCCCACCTTGTACCTATGTCAGCTTCGTTGTCTTTGTTGGTTCTTCCTCCACGGTCTGCTGAAGGCCAGCTTCTTTTTCGTTGCTCAGGGCTCGGCCCTGCAGTCCCCCTCTCAAACAGACCCTCCTGTGCCCCACCACCTGGACAGGACACCCAGCATATCAAAGCAGCGCCCGTCTTTTGTATTTGTTAAGTTATCCATTCTGTCTTCCGTGTGGACAGAGACCCCATCTGCCTCATCCATTTCCATGTAAAGCACCTGGAACGTATTAGAGCTCGGGGAATGTTTGTTGCGTGAATGAGTACATGTGGATACAACACCCCACGACAGCACGGGGCTGGTGACCGATTGTGGATTTTAGAGTCGGAGAGATGCAAGTTCCTGTCGTGGTTTTTTCACTCACGGGCAGGTGGCCATGGGCAAGTTACCTCTCTGAACCTCTGTTCCTTCTCTGGGAACAGAGATTATAGTCACTTCTATACTGAAGATTAAATTCAGCATTACTATGAGTGTTTGCCACTAGCATGGGCTCATTAAATAGTGATTACTAATGTGAATAATTCTGCTTCCACTTCATACCTACTCTGCACCAGGATCTGTTCCTGCCCTCAAAAATTCAGCTTGCTGAGAGACACAGAAACCTGAATGGCCAACTACGAAACAACGGCGAACATACCAACTACAGGTAGGAACCCAGTGCTACGGGAGCAAAGAGGCGAAGAACAACACAGGATACAATACCTGCACTGGATTGGCATTTTACAGTATGTGCATCAGGTAGACGTCCTGAGGCAAAGCAGGCCTCGGTATCTTCATTTTACAGGAAGAGAACAGAGGTCCAAAGAGATGACAACATTGGCCCCTGGGCACCCGGTATCCCCTTGCCCTGCTGTTTGTATCTACCCCGCAGTCATGTGTTGGATTCTAATCCCCAACGTGATGATATTGGGAGGTGGGGCCTTTGGAAGGTACTAAGGCATGAGGGTGGTGCCCTCACGAATGGCACCAGTGCTCTTATAAAAGAGATCCTGGAGAGCCAGCTCACTTCTTCCACCGTGTGAAGACACAGTCAGAAGCCGGCAGTCTATAGCCCAGAAGAGCGTTCTTACCAGGACCTGATCACGCTGGCACCCTGATCTGGGACTTGCAGCCTCCAAAGCTGTGACAGCTAAGTTTCTGTTGTTTCTTATTATTTATGCCCAGTCTGTGGTATAAGACTAAGACACCTGCTTTGTTGTTCTTCCACTGAACTTACCTGTCTAGACACCTTACGGGATTCCTTGCGTGTGGCCCGTCTCCCACGCTGGAATGTAAGCACCATGTCAGTCTGTTTAATTTCCTAGGGCAGCACCTGGCACGTAGGAAGCACTTACTAAATACATGGGGAATGAATGAATGGGGGATAGGAGAATTAGTACACGGCAGGGGTAGGCTTCCAAACTCTCAAGTAGCAGGTAGATGAGCTGGTTATCGGCCCCGCTTCTGGAACCTGATGGCCTGGGTTTGGATCTCAGCTTCGCAATACACTAGCGTGCAACTCTGGCAAGTTACGTAACGTCTCTGTGCCCCAGTTACCCCAGCTGTCTGATGGGGATGGTAATACAACTCCTAATTCATAAGATTGTTGTGAAAACTGCAAGAGTTAATATTCATAAAGTGCTCAGAACAGGGCATAGCATATAATAAGCCTCAGTACATAATTGGAAGCTTAAAAACCAACCAACCAACCAACCAACCAACCAGCCAACCAGCCAACCAGCCAACCAGTCAAGGTATCTTAACCCCAAAGGCAGTATTCTTTCTGTACACCATATTGTATAGAGCTGTATAGTTTCCGAATCACCAATATAGTCATGATTTTCTTTTGTCTTCTTTTCACCCTTGTGAAGTAGGCAAGAAATAATCACTACCCCCATTTTATCGAGGAGAAAACTAAGACGATACGAGAAATGGTACTGGTTCAAGGTCGCACAGAGGCTTAAGATGATCTGACTTCAAGTATGCATCTCTGCCCCTGATTCCACAGGTAATTCCCTGCCCCATATGCATAGCCTGCAATGGGGGGAAAACATCAAATCAGAGACTAGCAGGGATTCTCAGAAGGCCTAAGGATATCAGTCTCTCCTCTTTTCAGGGTTTGGAAATCCACTTAAATTTCCTCCGATCATGGGCTGTCATTGTGTGTATGACAAATGTAGCCGAGACTGTAAGGTCGGGGAATCTCCTATGGATTCGAGAGTGATGGCCCAAGGCTGCGAAGGTCTGGGGAGCTCCCTGCAGACCAAAGGCCTCTTTTCCCCCAAAGCAGCTGTCTCGGCGAGCAGCTGTGTGGGCCCAGAACCGTGCCAGGTGCCGTGGGGGCAGGGAGGACACAGTGAGTCCCTCCTGCAGGAATCTTTCCTTCAGTTTGGAGAGTGGAGGCCAAGTCCTTGTGGGGCTAGCTTGCCAGCTGCCTGCTTCTAGAGACTCCGGGTAGGTGTGAGAACTGTATTATAAATTTTGTTTGAAGTGACCACAATGTTAACCAGGCCATTTGGGTCCCAGAGTTTACTCAGGGGAGAAGATGTAGAGATAAGGATAGAATAAATGAGTTCATTTGTTTGCTCATTCATTCATTCATTCATTCATTTTTGTCCTCATTTATTTTGCCCTTAGCCTACAGTAGGGATGCAGAGTCCTATGCCTTTATTCACAAACAGATTTCAAACACCCCTGCAAACCACCGTTTATTGAATATTTACCACGAGTTAGACACAACTTATCCACAGTTTCAGTTACCCACTGTCAAAGGGCAGAGCAGAAGCAGATCTTCCTGACAAATGTCAGAAGGTCAATAGCAGACCAATGCTAAGTCAAAGTGCCTGCCTCTTCCCGGCACTTTGTCTCATCAAGTAGACATTTTGTCATCTCACGTCATCACGAGAAGGGGAGGTACAGTACAATAAGAGATTCGGGGAGAGAAAGAGACCACATTCACACAAGCCTTATTACAGTACATTGTCATAATTGTTCTATTTTATTATTAGTTATTTCTGTTCATCTTACTGTGCCTGATTTATCAATATGTATATTAAACTTTATCATAGGTAGATACGTCTAGGAAAAAACATAGTGTAATATACAGGGTTCAGTACTATCTGTGGGTTCGGGCATCCACTAGGGGTCTTGGAATATATCCCTCGTGGATAAAGGGGGATGACTGTCCATAACTAGTATCCTTCGAGATAAGCGTTATTGTCCCCGCTGTGCAGGTGAGACAATGGAAACTCTGAAGGTCACACAGCTGTGGAGAAGATGGTCAAGGTTCCAACTCGAGCGCGCTTGACCCCAAAGCTCAGGCTGTGGTTGTGATTCTAAAATTTGGATATTTGAGTCGTGAAAAGAACACGGGTGACATACATCTGAGATGCAAAGTGTAATGATCCAGTTACTGCCGGTGGCCCCACGACTCAGCTGGAGGATTGGACTCTCCCAACTCTGTCTAGTTGCCTTGTGTGTCTGGTCCCTACTGCACTTCCCCGCGTCTCCCCAGCCTTGACCCCCATCCAAGGTAACTGCTATCTAAGTTTGGGGCTCATCATTCCCTTGTTTGTATGTTTTTTTTGTTGTTCCATGCTGTTACTAGATGCATCGGTGACAAATATGTGCGAGGATAAACCAGCTAGTTTTGCTTGCTTTTGAACTTTACAGAAATGGCAACCATACGTCTCCGTCTGTGGCTTGCTATCTTCCACGTGCTTTTGAGATTCACCCACTTGGTGTCTGTGGTTTCAGTTTATTCATTCCCACTGCTGTGAAATTCCATTGTTCGAATATCCCATTTTATTTATCCAATTTTCTATAGAAGGGCATCTGGGTCATTTCCAGATTTGTTTTGTTTTCTTTCTTTCCGTTTGCTGATTTTTTTCTCTACTACGAACAATGCTACAAAGAAAATCCTTGATCGTGACCCCTGATGCCCACCCGTAAGGGTTGTCTGTGTGTAAGACTGGAAATGCAGAGTCATAGAGCCTGTTCGTGGTGCCTTTTATTCAATACATCCCCAAAGTAGTCGTACCGGTTCATTTTGGAGCCCATCCTTGGAGGGGGATCTTTTCTGGGGTCAGCGTTGGGCTTAGGAGAGCAGGCTCCAGGGTGTCGAGAAACTGGTTAAGTCTTGATGTTAACCCTGGGGAATACCTACCCTTAAGTGTAGTCATTCACATAGTAATTCACGGAGCAGGGCACAGACTTAATAGTTTATCTCCAGTTCTGAGCCTCTGGGGTTAGAAACACCTGTTCAGTTGTTGACCAGCATCCCAGGTCATAGGATCCTCCTCTGGGATACAGGAGAACCAAAAAACCCCAGCTGACCTTGCCCCACCTGGGAGACTCGGTGTCTTGGCCACAGCATGTGGGCTTGGGGGATTTCTTAGATGCCCATCCTTCTTCTATGGCAGAATCCAAACTTGTCAGCCCTGGATTCGAGGCTGTATGTTGTAACTGACCAAAGGCAGCTAGGTCCTGGTTGGAGTTCCAACCCTCTCCCTGTTTGTTCTTCTCCCCCTTCTGCCTTCCACCAATATTCATTTTCTTTTAAAAAACTTTTTGGTTATGTAATACATTTGAGTTCAAAATACAAAGTAGAAGATTATATAAGCCGAGTCTTACTCCTACATCTGACTCCCACTTGCCCAGTCCTCTCTCTGAAAGGTAACCACTTTCATTAATTTCTTGTGCATCTTTCTAGAGTTTTCTTTATGTACAAGCAAAAAATGAATATAAAGGTTTATTTAAGCCTCTTCTTACCAAAAAGATTGCCTCTTATACACATGATTCTGACATTGCTTTTTCACGTGACAATGATTCTTGGATGTTCTATTCCATTCCATCACACAGAACATTCCATCATTCTTTTTTTTTTAATTTTTTAATGTTTATTTATTTTTGAGAGAGAGAGAGAGAGAGAGACAGAGCATGAGTGGGGGAGGGACAGAGAGAAAGGGAGGCACAGAATCGGAAGCAGGCTCCAGGCTCTGAGCTGTCAGCACAGAGCCCGACGCGGGGCTCGAACTCACAAACTGCGAGATCGTGACCTGAGCCGAAGTCAGACACTTAACCGACTGAGCCACCCAGGCGCCCCTCCACCGTTCTTTTTAATAGCTGTGTGGTATACTCTCACATTCCACGGTATTTATTTATCATCTGCTAGGCACCAATCTCTGTGCTGAGGCTGGGGTTGACAAGATGAATCCAAACAGACCCTGCCTTTAGGGAGCCCACAGTCTGAGGGCATGCAGACAAGCAATTATGATGAAGTATTACAGGAGCTGATTTCCCAAAAGTATTTATTGAACGCTAAGCACTCGTCAGGCATGGCTCGGGTGCAGGGCAGAACGTGGGGAATAAAACTGAGGACACTCCCCGCCATGGCCCTTCCATCGGAGCTGATGTTCTGGCATTGAGCATGGGGAGCGGTGGGGGCCCACGGAGGGCCCCTAACCTGGTCTGGGGGTCCGGGAAAGCTTACTAGAGGAAGCGATGTTTTAGTTGACGACGAACAGCTAAGGAGGAATAGTCGGGTGAAGGGCCAGAGAGCGGCACCTCCGGGGAACTGAGAGAAGTTCCTGTGTGCGGAGCTGAGGGCGGCTGTGGCCCGGGCCGAGGCCTGAGCAGGCAGTGGCCGGCGGTGAGGGGCCTCGTGGGCCACAGACGGATTTTGTCTGTGTGGACGCCACAAGGAGGGCTGACAGGCGGAGTGGCTGGGAAAGGAATAAGAGGGCCGGCGGGAGCCCCACGGGGAGGGTGGTCTGGGCCAAGTCATGCCAGCCGCCTGGACCAGGTGAAGCGGAGGGGTGGGGGGAAGGGAGTGGCTTCCGAGAGGGTGAGGACCTGGTGGGCTGTGAGGGCGACAGGGAGGGAACCGCAGCCACGTCCTTCGAGAATGAGGCTCACCCCTCCTCTGGAGGCTGCTCTGGGGCCTCACTGCCACAAGGCAGGCTTCCCATAGTTACTGTTCCACCCTGAGCCCCGAGCCCCTTCCCCTAATCACTGCTTTCCTCCAATCTTACGGACTTTTTATAATTTTTCTGTATTTCAACAAGGGAAATGCACTGTCTGACTTTCTAAGTCTCTACTCCCCTCCCCACCTCTTACATAAACACCTTCCCCCCACTACACACACACACACACAGACACACACGCACACCCCATATACACACACTCCCCCCCCCAGCGCACATCTTAGAGGGAGACTCGAGGTGTGCTCACAGAGAAGGCAAGTCCTCATGTCCTCAGCCCACTGTCACCGCCGGGCCAGCCACGCACAGCGATCAGTTTTGGGTGTCGCTCCTGGCAGGGCTGTTCTGCGGCCGCCACTGGACTGTGTGCTTCTGGGAACAGGACTGCAGTGTGGGTGCCGGCCACCCACCTGCTTCTGCCGGGAGTTGCCTGTGGCAGGTGACAGGACAGTGAGGGAGCCTCTGCTGAGTGGGAGCAGACAACAGAAAAAGTCAGCTGTTTCATCATATCCTCTTGGGCAGTGTGGCACCCGGCCAGGCCCCGCCCAGGTTTATTTGGTGATAAGATTTGGGTTCGTTTTGGTTTTTCCCAAGCCCCCGGGGTGTGTGCCACCGGGAGCCCTGGCCTGGGTCCTCTCTGTTATTCATTAGCAGCCCGGAGCTGCCCCTTGGGCCAGGGATCAGAGTGGCCTGGACCAGAGCAGTCTGGGGAACTGGGGTCCTCTTTTCTCTGAATGGATGGAGATGAAGGGGCCCCAGCAGGTGCTGGCCACCCCCTCCCCCCCCCACTTCTGGGCTGCAGTGGCTTCTTCGCTTAGCCCGGAGTCACAGCCCCCCGCGTGCTGCCTCCCCTGCCGGCACCTGCCCCTACTGGGTTGGTACCGAGGGCCAGTCTCAGAATCACGAGTGGGGGCACTCTGCCCTCCCACGTGGAAGGTTCTGTCCTCCTCCTGACTCTGGAGAAAACTCAAAATGCTCGGTTTAGGCCTGGGGTGGAATCTCCACGCCGCTCTTGCAAAGATAGAACATTTTATCTTCAAGCTGCAGGGTGTCTGGTGCCCAGGCGGGCCTGGCCAGGGGCTCCAGCATTCCGGAGGGCCCTGAAAACATAGCTACTTCCTCAGGGACAGGCTTCACAGGTATGTGTACCCTGCTCTCCTAAGGACCCTGGGCTAGAATTAACGATCCACTGTTACTGTCTTGAAATCCTTCATCGGTTTTGAACAAGGGCAGGGTATTTTCATTTTGCTCTGGGCCCCTCCTGTTATGTAAGCTGTCCTATTTCATTTTTTGTTGTCTACCCTGAATTTTGCACTATGGAAACATGCTGCTATTTTTTTTTAACTTAATAACAAAATACCAAAAAGGATAAAAAGAAAGGAGGACACATTTATTATTTGTTGCACACGTTTTGAAACAGTTCACACGTCCATTGGTGCCGCATACACAGGATACAGAAGCCCAAACGCCACAAATCCCATCCACGGTCCGATGCACTCCCAGGAGAGCCTGTGTGAGGTGTAGAATGCCACTCCCAGGAAGGACACAGAGACGGCAGCGTGTTCCCAGCCACCTGCTCTCTGCCAGATCCGTGCCGCTGCCCGGGGTGAGCCAGCCCTTACTCCACAGCTGGGTGGGCAGACGAGGCTCCCCAGACTCTCCTGCTGACCCCTTCGCCCCTGCAGGATCCCCTGCCTCTGGGAGTATCTTCGGAGTCAGATGCCATCAGAAGTCCTGGGCTCACATCCCAGCTTTGCTCGGAGCTCAGGGCCAGATACTTCTGTGTAGACAGGAGACTTCCATGGAGGGCATGGATGTGGCTTGGGAGCCTCTGAGTGGTCATTTTGCCCACCCTCTTCAGGCTGGGTCCTGTCTATGCTATCTGTTGCCGGAAGAATCTGCAGGGAGAGGGAGTCCGTGAGTTTTCCAAGTCCCTCAATTCTAGTATTTGTCACTTACGTGGATTTCTTGCCTGAATCATTGATGTTACAGTTTTGGCTCAGTTCTTACTAGCTGTAAGAAATTGGGATTCTCCTGCCCCATAAATCTCGCAGGACCAAACATGCCCCCAGTCTGAGCACAAGCTTTGAGGATCAGCATAGAGAGAAAAGCCCTTCTTCAAGGGTCATGGAGAAGCCACTGGCCACTCGGCACGGGAGGGAAGGAGCACTGCTGCCCTCTGGTGGCCAGTCAGCAGAGCATCAAGGAGCCACTCAGGGGGCAGGATCCCTTTTGCTTGTCTCTGGGACAGCAGCTTTGAGTCCTCAGGTAAATGAAAGTTCTTTCACTGTTCCTGGAACACAGAAAATTTGTCCTCACCTCAGGGCCGTGGCTCTTTCTGCTCCCTTTCCATGGAATGCTCTTTGTCCAGATCTCTAATGAAAGTCATCTGTTCATTCTCTAGTCCTGGGGCCAAATGACACCTCCTCAGGGAAACCCTCCTGGACCACTTTGTCTGAAACAGCACCAACCCCAGTCTTTGTCCCTTTCTATCCCATTACCTCGGTTGCTTTGTCCAAGCACTCATCTGCTATTTGAAAATATCTGTTTAAATTCTGTGCCTATCGCTTCTCTCCCTAATCGGAAAGCCAGCTCCAGGAGAGCAGGGTCCTCGTTTGTTTCATTTGTCACTGGACCTCGGCGCATTGTACATAGCGGATGTTCAACAATACTTGTTGGAGAAATAAATAAATGCATATCAACAAGAGCAACTGAGGTTTAAGCAGAGCTTCTGGTCCTTGAAACCATATACTCTGAGGTCGGCAGGACACAAACCACCCCCATTTGACAGATGAGCCAGCTGAGGCTCGGAGAGATTTACAGGAGTTGTCTGCGCATCCAGCAGAGAGGAATGAGCCCGTCCCGGGTGCCTCTCCTGGGCTCCCTCCATCCTATACCCTGGAGGGGGTGGAGTATCGTTCCAGGCCTGCACAGTGGCCACCAGGGGTTGAGGCAGGCCCTCGCTTTCTGGCGCTGGTAGCCGGGGTGGCCTGAGCTGCACCCTTGTCCAAAGCTGTGCCGTGGCTTTGCGGGTGCGTGGCAGTATGGGCGAGGAAGGCCAGTCCCCAGGAGAACGTAACGGGACTCCAGACACAGTGGCCTGTCTGCAGAGATGTGCGTTCTGGAGCGAGAGTGTGTTTGGGGAGGGCAGGTAGCAGGAAGGCTGGAGCCAGCCAGGGAACAGTGACTCCTCCCGGCCCGAGATTTGGCTGTGACATTCTGGGTTCCATCGGGGCCCCTGAGGGCCCAGCCCTGTCCTTACTACACTCAGCCCGAGGCAGGGGCTGTGCTCTGATCTGGGCCCAGCACAGATATGAGGGTAGTGCCTGGGCTGGGCTTGGGCAGACGGGGTGGGGGTGGGAAGGGGTAGGGAAGGGCTGGTGGGGGCCGGGATGCCCAGGCCGTGGGCAGGCTTTGTCTGGGCATCAGAGCGGGAGTCTGAAAGATCAGCAACATCTACTCCTGGACTGGTCTTCCGGTGAGAGCTTGATGGAGTCTGTGAGGTAATTCTCTAAGATGCTTCGATACTGGGGAAGGAAAAGAGAAGTCAGAGTTCACATCCTGAGAGGCAAAGATGCCCACCTGCCTTCTGTTTCTCACTGGCCAACGGTGGTTGGGCTTTTTTGTCCCCTCCCCATTGCGTTGTTAGGAAACTAACAGCGGGGGTGGGGGTGGGGCACTGGTCTTCCCCACCCTCCTCTGTCCTCACCTCCTCCTCCAGCTTTTTCCCAGGAGCCCAGAGCAGTTGGGTGGCACCAATCTCCTGACCTACAACAAGGTCCCATAACTTTCCATTCTCCAGAAGGAGCATGGAAGTGGCCAGTGTCACCTAATCCTTGAAAGTGTCACCTGAGGTGACATCTGACCTCCGGCAGAGATGATGACAGCCCTCTCCTGATTTCTGCTGGAGACCTCTCCCCGCAAACACCCCCACACCCACCCTTCGTTCACCATGTCTGCCTCCCAGCCTCCCCCACGGCCACCCCTGGCACCTGAGAAGCCCAGTCAATTCTCTGTCCTCCCCCAGATAAACTCAGCCTTTCCACTGGGACTATTTGGCTCTCTGTTACCTTCCCAAACCCCTGTGTCCCAACAAAGCCGGCCACTTCTCTCCCAGGACCTCTTGGCTCAGAGTGAGGCTGAGGTGGGGCAGGGGGCCCTTCCTCCAGGAGATGAATACTAGGGCTAAAGGGTCTCTTCTTAAAGGGACCCCATGTCTTTATTCTGCCCGGCTCTCACCAGTCACTGGGCTTGGCATCCGTGCTCCCCCACAGCTGGTATTGTGTGGGTCAGTGGCCCTCACCGAGCAGCACCCATCACCACTGGTGAATGTCACAACCCTGTCCTAGGAGATGGCGTCAGGCCTCACTTGCTACACCCTGATGATGGTAGCTCCTGAGACACAGGAGACGGTCCCCTGATGCCCCATGACTGAGGGGTCATTTAGCCTCACATGCAGAGGTCATGGTGCGGGGCCTGGGATCCAGCCCTTTTTCATATAGTTTGTTTCCTGAAAGTCCCTGTTTCTCGGTCCTCCCAGGTTGGGTCTCAGGGCCTCCTTAGTCAGCCTCCGTGATGGGCCTTGAGTATCGCTCAGCAAATTATTATATTATTTTTTAATGTTTATTTATTTTTGAGAGCGAGAGAGCCAGAGCATGAGCCGGGGAGGGGCAGAGAGAGAGGGAGACACAGAATCCGAAGCAGGCTCCATGCTCTGAGCTGTCAGCACAGAACCCGACGCGGGGCTCGAACTCACAAACCGTGAGTTCATGACCTGAGCCGAAATCGGCTGCTTCACCGACTGAGCACTCCCCCTCAGCAAATTATTTAGAGTTATTAGAATTTATATATGTTTATTTTAACAGGAAGGATGAGTGCTAGGGGTTGGGGGGCAGTGTATGCCCTCCAAATGAAGGTCTATCTCTCTGGAGATGTCCCCACACCCCAGATTGATCTCCTCCTCTCTTGGGGAGGATCTTAGCCCACCGATTACAGACCTGACCCAGGGCACCCCAGGGCTTCCCCGGCTCTCACCCTGAGAGAGCAGTGTCCCACCCAAGGAGCCTGAGAAGACAAAATGGGGCCAGGTGGCTCCTTGTCCCCAGCACCTCCCAGGCCTGGTGTGTGGGCTCCAGCCTCTGCAGCCCTGGACGTGTCCCGTCCTCCACCTGGACCCTGCCGCTGTGTGCGGGGCCCTCTCACGCCACGGAGCTGATGTGGTTAAAATCCCGACACTTCCGGATCTCCCAGTGAGGGACAAGGGAGGGCAGAGCATCACTGTCTAAGCCCCTTTTACCCTGGTGACCCAACTCTCCCTGAAAGGCAGGTTTGGGAAGCATTCTCTGTTTTGTCCTTTGTGGGTCCCTCTGTCACCATTCAAGCCAGAGACCATGACCAGGATCAGGAACTTCCCTAACTGGGTCTTTGGACCCTGTTGCTTCATCACCCCTGAGTGTGCCCCCCCCACCCCAGGTTCACCCGAGGCCCAGCGGGGGGCCCCAGAGCCCCTCATGAACAGAAACCGTGCCGTTGTCCGCAGCACCAGCCTGCAGGGAAGGGGGTGTGGGGCCTCCCGAGCAGCCACAGAGTTTCCTGAGCTCCTCTGCACTCTTTCTAGATCTTTCTAGATTCGCATGGGGTTCTGCCTCTGGAAGGGGTGAGAAACTTCCTCACTCATTACACTGGAGAAGCCTGAGGCCTTCACGCCGGCCTTCTGAACCCGATAACATTCACACGTCCCCAGGTCCAGATCACCGGAGGGCTTCCCATCTGTGACACCATTGCAGGTAATAACGGCGTCATCTTGCTCCTCGGATTTCCCACAAAACTTCTAAGCAACCAGCGGGCCGTAATTGGGTTTCCTGTGTAGCTCTTTTCTCCAGGCCCCCGTCCTCTTGGCCAGATGTGCATCCCAGTGCAGAGCAAACCGGAAGTGTCCTCACGCGTGCACCTACTGCACCTAAGGGATGTGACTGTGCCGGCCTGTGCCTTCAAGCCTGGTCGCCTCTGTGGACCTGCCTTTAGACCCTGCACCTGGAGGACCTCAGAAAGGTCCTGTGATTCCACCCAGCTTACCCGCTAGCCAGCCCGCTTCCCTCCTGGGCATGGCGATGACGTCCTTCCCCAATTACCCCTCAGGAGCCGGGCCTCCGTGCTGCAGCTCGTGCCACAGGGGCAGGGCCTGACAGCCCCAGCAGGGATGGTATATTACCAGCTTGGCAAGAGCAGAATCTCATCCGTGCCAATCCCCTTAAGTAGGTGGTGTCCCTTCGTATCACATTTTGGAATAACTAAGTATCCTAGTCCTTGAAAGCGGCCAGACTGGGGGGCGTCTGGGGGGCTCGGTCGGTTGAGCGTCCGACTTGGGCTCAGGTCACGATCTCGTGGTTCGTGGGTTCGAGCCCCGCCGTCGGGCTCCGTGCTGACAGCTCGGAGCCCGGAGCCCGCTGCGGATTCTGTGTCTCCCTCTCTCTGTGTCCCTCCCCTGCTCGCATCTCTCTCTCTCTCTCTTTCAAAAATAAATACACATTAAAAAAAGAAAAAGAAAGTGGGCAGAGTGGGACCCTAAAGTAACCACCTACCATTTTTCTTTTCAAAATGTTCCCCGAGTACCTATTCTGGTGCCATGTTCACAAATCACTCCAACCAGAATTCACCGTAGAGCTCAGGCATTTCAGGGAAGTGTGGATGTCCTGTGGCCCGTGGACTGAGTGCATCACCCCCTTCCTCCCGTGATGCTCCTGCTTTCCCCTCTCTTCTCTAGCTTGGTCCCGAGCATTCCGTCCGAGCGATCGTGCATCTGACTGCCAAGCTGAATAGCTCCCGATTCCTTCTCTCCTACATTCAACCATCATGAGCCCCTGAGGCTCTACCTCCAACATCTGTTTAGTTCACCTTGTCCTGCCATCTCCATCCTCTCGGGCTTGGGCTATTGCACTACCTTCCCAACCACCCACTGAGCCCATCTTCCATGAAGCAGAAAACTCCCTTGCTGAAAACCCTTATACACAGCTTCCATTTTGAAACAGCTGCCTTCTATCTATCTATCTATCTATCTGAGAGAGGGTGTGAGTGGGGGAGGGGCAGAGAGAACAGGAGAGAGAACACTGGAAGCAGGCTCCGGGCTGTCAGCGTGGAGCCCAGAGTGGGGATCTAACCCAGGAACCCTGAGACCACGACCTGAGCCGAAACCAAGAGTCCTATGCTTAACCGACTGAGCCACTGAGGCGCCCCCAGCAACTTTTTACTTAATGCTTTCTCTGTACTAGGAATTGTTTGACTTGGTCCTCGCAACAACTCCATTAGGAAGATATTATTTGTACTTTAAAGACAGGGAAGTGGTGGCTTAGGGAGGCCGTGTGACTTGTGAGTCAGAGGGGGAGTCAGGATTTGCAGTCAGATCTCCCCGGCTTCAGAGCCCCAGGTCCTCCCACCCCAGCCTGGGGCTTCCTCCCCTTGCCGCCTCTCACATCTCCCCTCAAACCCTCCAGCACCGTGAGCACGACACCTCCCTGGGGACGAGGGGAGAGGCCCTTGCCGGAAATGTCTTTGAGAACTCATCTGACCTCACGACACAGGTGTGCAAACTCCGGTTTCACTTTAAAAGTGCACGTGCGTTTTACAGTCTATGCTCTAGTAAATAATGGTTGTTCTGTTTTAAGGGGAAAATACTTCTCCTCCACGTTTCTAAGGAAAAGGCACACCCTGTGGGGCTTCAAGGTGCCAGGTGAGCCCCTGTGTGCCTCGGGTCCAGCAGCGCGGTCTGGACACCATGCGCCCGTTGCGTGAAGTCCAGGCGCTTGGTGGGGGCTCTCTAAGCCTTCGTGATCCGTGCTGTTGACCTTGTGGGCCTCATCGCTCGCCCCACACCCCCACTTTCCTGCATGCCACATTTCCTCCTCTTACAGATGGACCCACAGTTGCTTCCTCACATGAGCCCTGTGGCTTGGTGCCTGGGCCTCTGGCCGTGCCCTTCTCTCTCTCCTTCTCCTGTGCCTGCCCCTCCCCCATCCTCCCGTGGCCACCTGCAAACTGTGCTTTGTCTTTCAACACCCAAGTCACATGCCACTTCTCTGGGGACCATCCTTGCCCACCCTCGCCACCAGCCACCACTGAGTCATCTCCATGCCTTGACTTTGCCCCCTCTGTGGCACTTACCTCTGTGACAACCTGTTTGTGAATATCCTACTCCTCTACCTGACCTTAGAGCCCCTGAGGTCCGTATCTCCAGCCCTAGCCTGACAACTCAAGAAGTGTTTACAGGATTGCATTATTTCCATCTTATGGATGAGGAAACTGAGGCTCAGAGGAGTCATATGCCCAGGGGTCCACTCAAAAACACCAGGGCAGGATTCAAATGTAGGTCAGTTTCGCTGTGGATACCACACTTGTGACTTCTAGACTTCTCATCAGTAAGTTTCCCCCATCAACGTGAGGGACTGACCTAGGGTTGCTCAGCCACTCTTTGGCCAAGTAGGATGGATATTAAAAACAACAACAACAGGGGTGCCTGAGTGGCTCAGTCTGTTGAGCGTCTGACTCTTGGTTTCGGCTCAGGTCATGATCTCGTGGCTCATGAGTTCAAGCCCCGCGTTGGGCTCTGTGCTGGTGGCCAGCACAGTGCCTGCTCTCTCTCCCTCTCTCTGCCCTTTCCCTGTGCTCTCAATCTCTCTCTCAAAATAAATGAACAAACGTTACAAAAAATAAAATAACAACAACCAAGCAGACAAGCTTCATAAAGTGGACACAGCAAGAAAGATGTAACTTTAAGAATAAAGGACACTCCAATCGACAGCTGACTGGATAAAGACGTGGTATATACACACACACACACACACACACACACACACACACACAATGGAGTATTACTCGGCAATCAAATAGAATGAAATCTTGCCATTTGCAACAACATGGATGGAACTAGAGGGTATTATGCTAAGCAAAATTAGAGAAAGACAAATATCATATGATTTCACTCATGTGGAATTTAAGAGACAAAACAGATGAACATAAGGGAAGGGAAGCAAAAATAAGATAAAAACAGAGAGGGAGACAAAACACAAGAGACTCTTAAATACAGAGAACTGAGTGTTGCTGGAGGGCTTGTGAGTGGAGGGATGGGCTAAACGGGTGACGGGCATTAAGGAGGACACTTGTTGGAATGAGCACCGGGTGTTATACGTAGGGGATGAGTCACTGGATTCTACTGAAATCATTATTGCACTCTATGCTAACTAACTTGGATGTAAATTTTAAAAATACTAAAAAGAAGAGAACAAAGGACGCTCCTTCTTCAGAAAGGACAGATGCTGACCACACACAGACACTGGCTGTGGGCCGATGGAACTTCTCCGTGACTCAGCATTTGGCAATCACTGTTCTGTGTTGGTGCAGGATCATTTATCATCTATCACCATACAAGGTCAAACAACCTTCTTCAGTTTCCAGGGGAGTGGCATGAGCAGGCACATCTGTGGCTTAAGAGCCAGCGTTACGGCCTGTATCGTAAAGCCACAGCCCTCGGTCATGTGCTAGAGACGGACATCCCCTGCTTCCTTTTAACACGAGACAGTGAGGGCTGGGGGCCGGGAGGGGAAGCATACGAATATAGCCTGTGTCCGGCCAAACCCTGCGATTAAGGCTTCTCCCTGGGCAGCCTCTTGGGGGTGGTTGCTGCCTCTCTCCTTGGTGGACGACCGCAGACGGGGCCACGGAGCACTTCCGTCCAGGGCAGCTGGCAGCACGGGGCCAGGCTGCCGGTCGACCGCAATGACGGCAGGCACTTCCGCGTCGGGGACACCCCCCATCTCCCATCCTCCCTTCTTCAATTCAAAATCATTGCTGTGATGAGCTTTCCCCCTCTCCTGAGAAGCCCACCGTGATTAAATGTGGCAGAAGAATGAGACAAGCTGAGCCCTTCCCTGCGCCAATGACTCGAACCCTTTTCTGAGTTTCCAGACTCCATATTGGAAGGGGAAGAAAACACTGTTACTGCTTCCAGGCAGCCTTCCCTGATCTTCCCCTCGTCCCCCTTCCCTTCCCTCACAGCTGGGCTGCGTGCCTCCCCTCCCCCTGCCGCTGGGGCCACCTCACCAAATCCTTTCACGCCATGCACCTGTACGGTAACCACACATGGGCCTATCGGGCTCCCTTCCAGAGAGCCAGGGTCCCCGAGCCCTACACGCTGCCGGCCACAGAGGACACACTCCACACGGGGGGCCCACCGCTGTCCATCTCTTTGCCTGGAGGATGTCAGCCACTCCTGCAGACCTGATCGTCCATCTGGACAAATGCTTGGCGCTGTGGGGCCTCTCTCGCCAGTCAGGACTGAACTAGACCAGCAGCTCCCAAACCCTCCCTACACTGGAATGTCTCCGGGGGTGGGGGGGGGACAGAAGCGTGTATTTTAGAAACTCCACAAGGGATCATCAGCCGGACCGAGGGACCACTAACTATGTAACCCAAGGTAGGTTTAGACTTCTGGCACTCTGGGGTTCCAGAACCAGAGCACTGCCGAGCCCATTCAGCAACTAATCGAGACGATGAGCCGTCCAGTCCTACCCGCATCCCTACCTGAGTCCAGTGTGTTGTTCTCTGAAGCTCCCCAGTTTCCCATCCTCGGGGCAGCCCTGGAAGATGATACCACCATAGCCACTTACCCTGGACAGAGCCCGGCTGGCCAGCATCTCAAAGGCCTGTACCACGTTGATGTCATTCTTGGCACTGACTTCAAAGTAGGGGATATCTTTCTCTTTACACCAGCCCTGGGCTACCTCCTGGGGCACCTGAGTGAGGGGAAGAAATGATCACTGTATGTATCACCATGGCCACCATCATCGTAGCGCCCACTCTCATTACCACCATCGTGTCTCGCCATCCCCACTACTTCTCCCATTTATTGAGAAACTTCCATGTGTCTGAAATTCCACATGTGTTATTTCTTTTTTTTAATTTTTATTTTTTTACCTTTATTTATTTTTGAGAGACGGAGAGAAACAGGGCACAAGTTGGAGAGGGGCAGAGAGAGAATGGGACATAGAATCCGAAGCGGGTTCCGGGCTCCGAGCTGTCGGCACAGAGCCCGATGCGGGGCTCGAACCCATGAACCGTGAGATCATGACCTGAGCCGAAGTCGGACGCTTAACCGACCCGGGAGCCCCTCACATGCGTATTTCTTAACGTAAATCTAGGAGGTGGGCTTTTGTGAGCTCTGTTTTCCAGATGAGGAAACTGAGGACTGGAGAATATAAACGTGCTCAGAGTGTGTGGGGTTGAGCAGGATTTGAACACAGGCTCGGCAGAACGAGAGCCCAACGTACTATATGCTGCTTTCCTAAGGCTCCTTCTTCAGTCCCTTTATAAGATAAACATGATAGACACTAGCCGGGGTGGAGGGCTTCCTTCCCCTGGGCTGGCTCACCAGGGCCCATGCCCAGGAGGTCTGTTGCTGAGCAGAGACTCAGGTCCTTGCTAACCCTCCTTCCCCAGGGTAGAGTCCGAGGAACAGTTGATAAGCCAGATACTGTGTTAGATATCTTGTCATCTTCACTCATTCAATCCTCCCAATGACCCTGTGAGATGGGTCTTACCGGCTCAATTTAGAGATCGGAACACTGAGGCTCAGAGAGGTTCAGCGATTTGCCTCAGATCACACAGCTGAGAAAGGCAGAGCTGCACTGCCATCCAGCTCAGAGCTCCTGTGGCATGGGCACTGCCCTCTGCAGGGCACTGCAGGAGAACAGTACCCTTTCTCCCTCTCCCACTGGACCATTGATTCCTTGAGCTCAGGCTCACGGTCTCCTCAGCTCTTGGCCTGGCAGTGTGGGCCACTCAGTACAGGCAGAATGAGTACATCTCTACCCGAATGCAAACGGCTGATCAGAGTTTGATCGTGCTGGTTTGGAAAACTCCTGAGAGCCCTGGGAGTTACTTCCAAAGACAATTGGAACCATTGACTTTAATCCCTAATGAATTATTTCAGGGAGGAAGAAATGGCCATATATGGAACATTGGCTGTGTTTGGTACTTTGTAGTCATGATTTCATTGTGCTTAAGGGAGCCAGGGTTTTTTTTATCCTGAAGAAAGGACATTCTGCCCCTCTCCCAGAAGACAGCACAGCCAGGGGGCAATCAGAGAATGCCTCCCTCCTGCAGGTCCTAAGGATGACTATCTCATTGCGATTAAACGCGTGACTGTCTCGGCTCCCTGGTCTCACGAGTGGCAGCACCGGAGGCTCATGGTGGCCTCCCACAGAGCCTCTGTTGACACCAGTATTGCCTGGCATTGGGAGGCTCGCCATGTGAGACTGGAGGGTGCAGCCCCTTAGGTCGACTAAGCAGCCTGCCCTTTGGCGAACTGGCTGACACCTCCATACCCCGTGCCTGGGTTCTGGGGGGAAACCCCAGGCCTTTTAGTCTTGGCCTCTAATCTCCAAGACCTTCCTGCCTTTATGGGGAGGGGTCCAGAATTGGCCAGGACTGCTCCCTTCCATGGAGCACAGATGCCCAAGGCCTGGTGAGCAGGCAAGAAGGTTCACAGCTCAGGAACATTCTGAACTCTTTGGAGGAAGCGTCAAGGGTAACCCACAAATAAATAAGTATTAGAAATTAACACGCTGTACCTTGATGGGGCCTTAGAAATGCAAAGGGCTTCCTATCTTTTAAAGTCCTTAAGTGTGAGGACTGGACTCAGGCTTTTCACTGTGCCTTCCCCCTGCCCACCCTCCACCCCACCAGGTGATGAGCATTTTGCTGAGCACATCACTGATGTTCTGGGGTTGCAGTAAAAACCATAGTCAAGTGAAAAGAAGCCAAAGGACTCTGCTTCTCCAGGATGCAGGGAGATCTTTTATACTTCATGGCACGAGAAGCAGATGCCCGGATTAGTGCCCAAGGTCACCTGGCAACAGAGCTGGGGGGACAAGGCTGCACCTGCAACCCGCTGATCTCCGCTCCCTTTTCTCCCACTGGACAGTGACTGGGCCTGTCTGGTGCCTGGTTGTGACAGATGTTTTATCTCATTTGTCCCCGATCTTTCTCTGTTGGGTTTATATGGAATGATTAAGTCGCGCTCCAAAATGTCAGTTGAGATTATGTTGCAAATTAACATTCTTTTTGGATGCCCCTTCTCCTCTCCCAAACTGAACCCCAGCAAGCGGGCCTGGGAAGAAAGCCACCCAGACAGCGCTTTTCACTATTTGCTTCCAAATCTTGTTACAATTTCATCATTGTCTCAGTCATCTTGTTCTTTATTTATTTATAAAATAATAGCTCTTTATAATTTAGGCTCTGACTGTGGAAATAAACTCAGGGTGCGGTACTTGGGGACTTGGGAAATAGGAAATTTTTGAAAGCTTTCCTTCTGTTAATTTGGCTTTGGGCTGACGATATATACTATTAACATTTTGCTTCTCCTGTTATCTGCTTGTTCATCAGAGGCCAAATGTTTGACAAAACTAGCTCAATTCGCATAATTTTATTTATGATGTTTTTGCATCTCATACGCATTTTAAGCGATCAATTGTATGAATGTTAACATTAGTGTGTCAAATACATCTGAAACCACTACCAAAAATAACTGAGACTTATTTCAGAAAATATAATCCCCATGTTATGAATCAGTGATCAGTCAGAAACTGCTTTCCTGAACATAGAGCAAAGGATTCACATCCTAGTGAATAAATCCCTCATAGCACAGGTATTTGCAGAACTGTTCTTTCTAGCAAACTAGTATTTTTTCACTATTGCCTTCTGTAGAAGGAATAGGGATTTTAAAAAATCAAAGTCAGCAATTTCTTTAAAATCATTCTGGTGAGATATATATATATATTTTATTGTTCTAAAACCTACATAAACACAGGATTTGCCATTTTAACTATGTTTAAGTGCACAGTTTGGTGGCATTAAAGCATATTCCCGTTGCTGTGTCGCCATCATTCCCATCCAACTCCAGAACTTTTTACTCATCCTAAATCTAGCAGTAGACTTTTAAACATTTATCTCCTTTTTATTAGGTGAGAAAAACTCCTGTGTTTTCCCAGCTCATCCCTTGGAGAACGTAAGAGGGAAGGTAACGATGGTTTCTGTGGGCTAAGTTTGCCAAATGCTTCATAGCCATCATTTCTTTTAAGTCCCCAGCCACCTCATGGAATCTGTGTCTGGTCTGCACCTCACAGACGAGGACCCTGGAGCTGGCCCAGGGCAAGCACGGACTTGAGCCCAGAGAAGGCGCTCCTTCAGATAGCTCTCGGCTAGGCTCGTATGCGCTCACCTCTGTTCAAGTGAGCCCAGAGCATGCCTCCCGGTGGGCCTTCTCTGTTCCCCAAGCCCTCTGCTAAGCTGGGGCAAAACAAGGACATTGGAGGGCAGTGGTGTCCCGGCGTCACCTCTCCTCACTCACGGTTCCTCCTGTCTACTTCCCTGCCCTCATTTCATTATTGCTTAGCGTTTTCCCCACCTCTGCTGATGCCTACTCTACCAGTCCCCGTCCCGGGGCTGCCCTGTGGAAAGAAGAACTCCCCTCACTTCCCTCCTCCAGGGTCCTCTGTCACCTCCCTGTCCTGGCTGAGCCCTGGCTTTTCCTGGAGTCTCTGTTCCCCCTGTCGCCCTCTCCCGTGGGGGCTGTGTCTACACCCTGCTCACCGCAGACCCCAGAGATGGCGATGAGCTTGGCTGGGGCCTCCCTGGTGCCTTCAAATCTCTCTTCTTCCTCTCTTTCTGCAGAGCAAAGCTCCTCCCCTGAGGCGTGGATGGTCCCCTCCACCCCTCGTGTTATCACTGGCTCTTTCCATCCTGCTTGTTTCCGTGCTAATCCTGTTGTCTCCACCTCTCAAGGTAGCCTCCTCTGCCCCTCCAACAGAATGCTTCCTTTCTCCACTTCAGTCTCTTCTTCCCAGGGCCTGACCCAGGACCTCTGTCAAATATCAGATCTGGTCTCCCATTCGGTGACACAGTCTCCTTCCCTTCCACCTCCACCTGTCCTCACTCCTTCTGTCCTGCCCTTCTGCCTTGGACACTGCAGCTAGCTGCTGTTCCTCCAAACCTTCCCCTGGCTCTCTTCTTTCCTGGGTGGCTTGTCAGTGCCCTCACACCTCTACTCTTCAGCTACTCTCGTCTGGAAGAACCTTAGTCCCAGGTCCCTTGTTCCTGGCTCTCACCCCATACATGGCTGCTGGGGAAAAACAATCCAGACACCAGCTCCAACTCCTGGTCTCCTCCTTCAGCTGAGCCCCTAGGGTCACCCATCTGTTCTTGTCTTTGTCCTTGATTGCTCTCCAGAGTAAATGGCAGAGCTTCACTATGAGTCTTGAGACTTCTACTTGGTCCTCTTTCCCTTCCTGCTCAACAGAAGATGGTGCCTCTGATTTCACTGAGAAAAAGTCAGAACCTCATGCATGCATGCATCCGTCCGTCCATCCATCCACCCACCCATCCATCCATCCATCATTCCAAATGATACCTCAGTTCTATTTCTTTTCTCTATTTGAACCATTGTGAAAACATAGTTCAAATATGATGGCTCAGTTCCTCATTCCTTTTCTCTATTCGAAACACTAAGACAATCTTGTTCAAATGGTTCTTTTTGGTGTCATTTTAGGTTTGTTCGGCACAAGAGCATCTTTTACAAATTAAGTCTGCCTCTATTGTTTTCTCATTGGTAGGCAATAAGGAAAGAGCTCTAATCAATGCTACTGCAGTGGTAAATAAATACCTACATGAGTGGGGTCCCTGCAGCCATGGAGCAGACTGCTTGCCATTGCATAGCCAGATAATCCAATATATGCCCATGGTAATAAAAAGACATATTACTACTTTCCCAGAAAACTTACAGATTCAAGAATTGATAACTGTGATCCCCTACCTGACCCTGGGAAGAAATACTGTTTTACAGGTAAATTCAAATTCCACCTGCCTACCGCTGATGCCTTAATTCCTCCACTTCCTGTCTCTAGACAAAATTGCTTTCACTTCTCAAGTCACAGCATGCTATTTCTTGCCTTTGCTCATGCTGTTTCTTCAGCCTGGAACCCACCTCCCCTAGGAAGCCCTTCCTATATTCTGGGTTTGAGTAAATGCCCTTTCCCTGTGGTCGCCAAATATCCAAGGTATATCTCCGTCATTTTATTTACCGTAATGTATCATAGGCGTTTTTCAAGTGTCTGTATGCACTACTAGGCTGCAACATTCTTAAAGTAAGGACTGTGCCTGATTCAGCTCCCTATGTGTGGGACCGACCACGGTGCCTGGCACAGAGTAGGTGCTCACGTAATGTTTGGTGGATGAACGAAAGTATGACTGGTACCTGCCGGTCTGCGAGATCAATCTTGTTTCCCAACACCACCATGGGGTAGGACGGTTCCATCGGAATCGTTTTGGCCAGGACGTCACCCCGCCAGGTATCCAGTGCTTCAAAAGACTCTAGGTCGGTGACATCGAAAGCCAGGATGCAGCCATCAGAGCCTTTGTAGAATGTGGACACCATGGAGCGAAACCGCTCCTGTCCACCCGTGTCCCAGATCTGGAGGGGAAGAGCAGCCGCCCCATTGGGCTGTGATGAGTGCCTGGAGGTAGGCCCAGCTGGGTGCCATGATGTCAAAGTGTCCTTTTCTGGGCAGGAAGCAGACAGCCTTGGCACAGGTGCTTGTGGTCCTTTCAAGCACGGGCAACTCAACCCTGTTGCCCGTGTTCGTGACAGTATCTTCGCACTGTCATTTAGCAACCCAAGAGCACTTAACATCTGAGCTCTCATGTTCCCCCTGGGCCATCAAGACAGGCACAGTTATTCTCACCTGATAGATTTGGACCCTGGGAATGACTTGCCCAAGGTCACTTACCAACTTTTCCAGTGAACCTGCGACTAGGAATAAGGCCTCCCAACATCTGGATTAGCCCTTCCTCCCCACCCCCGCCCCCCGCCCCAGATCAGGGATCAGCATTTCTTTTTCCTTGAAGGGTCACGTAGTAAATATTTTAGGCTTTGTAGACCTAACTGTCTGTTGCAACTACTCAACTCTGCCTTTGTAGTGCAAAAACAGTCATAGACCATAAGTAAACAAATGGGCATGGCTGTGTTCTAATAAAACTGTATTTGTAAAAACAGGTCGTGAAGCACATCTCGCCCATGAATTGAAGTTTGCTTATCTCTGCTCTAGACCGTTGTAGTTCCTGGTGCACACGGCTGTGCGAGTGGCCATCTAGGGAATGTGGGATGATTTCAGGTACTCGGGCTGAAGAGGGAGAGGCAGAGCAGCTTACCTGTAGCTTCAAAGTTGTGTCATCCAGTATGATAATCTTGGAGAGGATGCTGGCCCCCAGTGTGGTCTGGTAGTCCTCGTAAAATGTCTTGTGCACATACTGGTGGAGGAGGGAGGTCTTCCCCACACTGAAGAAAAAAACCCAAACACGTGTGAACAACACACACACACACACACACACACACACGCACACCCGGACTGTTCTCAAATCTTGCCATGCGCCTCTCGCTGCCACCTCTCTGTGATTCTGAATTTCTAACATTTGCAGTCCAAGGACCACAGTGAGCAGTAAGGGATCAGGGAATGGACTCTAGAAGTAAGGACCAGTCCGGGACGCCTGGGCGGCTCAGTTGGTTAAGTGTCGGACTTCGGCTCAGGTCATGATCTCACGGTTCGTGGGTTCGAGCCCCATGTTGGGCTCTGTGCTGACAGCTCGGAGCCTGGAGCCTGTTTCAGATTCTGTGTCTCCCTCTCTTCCCTTCCCCCGCTCGTGCTCTGTCTCTGTCTCTGTCTCTCTCTCTCAAAAATGAATAAACATTAGAAGTAGGGACCAGTCCGAATGAGGAGAGAAGTTTGCGGAGAGTGGAGCGTCCCACAGGTCAGGCCTTTCCTATATTTGACAGAGGTGGGAGGACAGACGGATGCCAAGTGGTTTGTCTAATCCACATAGCTAGTCACTGCAGAGTTAGGGCAGACCTGGGACCAGTAACCAGACATCCCGACTCCCAGCCTCTTTTGCCCATCTCTCCTCTCTGATGCCACTCTGAATCAGAGAGAGACCCATGGCCGGTGGGAAATATGCAGGAGGCCTCACTGCCCTTGGGTAGGGGGCTGCTTCCCAATCCCCACACCCTGAGCTGATCTTGGCTTACTCACCCCAGGGCTCCGATGATGATGAGTTTCAGGTCCACCTTCTTCCGGGGATTCATGGAGGGGCTTCAGAGCCTGTAGGGAAACAGAAGTCGTCTGCATGCTGGCCAGAGTCCCGTGTGGCCATTGTCACTGAGGCTGGCCTCTACTTTCCCTTCCTTGATGTGCAGATCACTGCTCTGGGCCCGGGACTCAAGTGGGGCTGTTCTCCAAAGGAGATAGGGGACCAGTAATGCTGACGCCCTCCCTCAGCTTCCCCTCGGGGCCTCCCCAAGGCTGGAAGTGTGGTGGCCCCACAGGACAGGCACATCTCTCACTCTTCAGGATCACCAACCCTGTTCTTGGAGGCAGCCCGGAGCGCCAAGAAGACCGCACGGGGTTGAACAGAGGCCTCGAGGACAGTCAAACCAGCAGCCAGGGGTGGAGAGCAGTGCGGGAAGAGGAGATGGGGGCAGGACAAGGGGTCCATTGTCAGGACTGCCCGAGAGGCTCTGGATGGGAGAGCGCCCCTCCCCCGGCCTGAGGTGTTGCTGCAATCACAGAATCAAAAGGCTCTTCTTTAATGCAGCTGGTGGGGGTATAATTGGTACATGTTTCTGGAAAGCTAGTTGGCAGCAAGTATTGAGAGCCTTAAAAATGTTCCTGCCGTCCACTTCTAGGAATTTGTCCTGGGGAAATAATCTGAGATGCAGGCAAAGATTCTGGTTCAAGAATGTTCTTCACAGTATTATTTATAAACATCCAACAACAAAGAAGTGGTTAAATAAATCATGGCACACAATAGACTATTAACATGGAGTTTTGGAGACTATCATACTAATGTGGGAAAATGCTCATGCCATAGGGTCTAAAAGAAGACAGAAGACACTGCACTGTATATACGATACCATCACATATATGAAAATGAGTTCCTACTTGCATAGAAAAAAGCCTAGGAATAAATATACAACAAACGTAAGTGGTTGATTCTGTGTGGTAGGGAAATTATACAATTTAACATTTGTTCTCTGTGCTTTTTAGCATGTTCCATTTTTAAATAACACACATGTCAAACAAGTATTGTTCCTGTAAGAAATAATATGTTTCTTTCCTATAAGAAAGAAACATGTATATATGCATGTATGCATTTTACATATACATATTGATTATTTAAAAAGTTTTTTTTGATGTTTATTCACTTTTGAGAGAGAGAGAGAATGAGAGTGTGGAAGGGGCAGAGAGAGAGGGAGACACAGAATCTGAAGCAGGGTCCAGGCCCTGAGCTGTCAGCACAGAGCCCGATGCGGGGCTCAAACCCACGAACTGTGAGATCATGACCTGAGCTGAAGTCAGACGCTCAACCAACTGAGCGCCCCATATTATTATTATTTCTCAACAAGCTAAGGCAAAACTGTTGCAGGGGATTGTGCTTAACTGGCTCTTTGGCTCTACCCTTACGTGCACACGTATGTGTATACAGTTCCCAACTCCTGAGTGCTCCAGACTTGGACGGAGCAGGTAGGCATGCTGAGCAAACCTTGATCTGACTCAGCCTGGCTGAGGTGTCAAAAAGGTCAGTTTGAGTTTCCTTAGGGTCCTGGAAAAAGCTCAAAATAAGATGTTCTGAGGCCTTGGTTCTAATTCTCTCATGTTGCCACCGTGTGACGTTGGATCATTTACTTCCCCTCTCTGAGTGTTGGCTTTCCAACTAGAGAATGAGCAAGTTGGGCACCAAAGACTCAAGGTCCCTTCTGGTTGAAAAATACTTTATCAACTGGAGCTCTAACTCACTGGCCACAAGGGCCTTGCCCGGGGGTGCCTAGGCCCCAGGGGCGTAGGGCTGTTAGTGCCCCTCCACGAGCCATGTCGTGGCCCCAGGGTGATTTGAGGCTCGGCTCAGAGCTGTTTGTCCGAAGAGCCAGAGCTGGTGTCACTGGACCTTCTGCGGTAACCCAGGAGGGCTGGCTTGGCATGATGGGCAAGACCTCTTCGTGGTAATCCGCGACAGTCCTTCAAAAAATCCCGACACGGTCACTGCATTCCAAAGCCCTGCACTAGACACAAGCACGAGCACAAAAATGGAGCAAATAGGAAACCACCCTAAGGAGTCATCATGGGAGAAGGCACAGGCTGAGTGATTACACCAAAGACAAAGCATAAAGCGTCCCAACAGAGGCACAGAGAAAGTGCTGGGGGAATTCAGGGGTGGGAGAGAAGCCCTGAAGGAAGGAGACATGTGGTTGTGCGGGAGGTGATATTTCAGAGGGAGGGGATGAAGTAATCAAAACCCTGAGAACAGGTGAATGGAGAGGGTGGATGGTTTGGAAGGGTGAAGCGAAGGGTATGGAGATAGGAAAGCAGGGAGAAGAGGTAAGATTTAAGGTGGGTCCTGGAGGTCCGACCAAGGACTCGGTCCTCTCATTCATTCAGCAACCATTCTCTTTGCTCCAGACAGGCAGAGGAAGATAATTCAAGGTATTATCCAGGGCTGGCATTTTGTCTTGGGTGTCACTGCCCACAGGGAAACCAGCCAAGGGAGAAGTGGCTCAGAAGCTTGTGAAAGGTACCTGTCTTCAAGCATCAGTTACTGCTCAGAAGGGGAGTGGGAGCCATGGTGAGCTCTTTCCTAATGTCTTTGGTACAAGATTCCAACCTAGTTTTAAAAGCCAATGCAGTGCCCTTAGAAAGGGAGTCAGGACCAAAGGGAGGCAGGGACCAGTGGGGAAGGAATCAGCACTGACGGAGTACCTGCAGGGGCTGCTCTGCGTCCTCTGATTGCTTCGAGAACCCTCCCGGTAGCCTTATGAGATGAGTCTTGAGACTCACAGAAGCCAAGTCATTCATATCTCATCCAAGGCCATACAGGTAGTACAGGGATGAGCCAGCGTTTGCATGGAAGGCCAGAGGAGGCTCCTCTGTGCCACGTTGCCTCCTGAACTCTTGAGTTTGAGCCCATGGAATCTGTGTGCATGGGATCTGGGGTGCTGGGCTCCCGTTTGGTGAGCCCCGACAAAACCCTAGCAGAGTTGGAGGAGATGGAGAGAAAGGTGGCCAAAGTGACAAGAGGTGCGAACGGGAGCCGAGGGAACGGGTCTGCGGAACAAGAGCTGTTGTGTGAGGATTGACCACCAAGGTCAAGATTTGGCCAGCCTAGTTGGAGGGGAATGTGTTCACACACAAGCTGCCATGCTGGAGCATAGATGCTCACGCTATCCTCTAACATGTTTTCCGCCCAGCACTGCATAGAGGACTTTGTGAATGTGCAAACAAAACTATGCATATCATTGTGAGGTTAAATGAATGAATACATTATTATAATATGTTTAACGCAGACAATACATTATTATAATATATTTACCGGCCGCAATTAAAGGTTCAAGAGATGTTAGCTCTTGCGGGGGCACTCGCGTGGCTCAGTCGGTTGGGTGTCCGACTTCGGCTCAGATCATGGTCTTGCAGTTCGTGAGTTCCAGTCCCACCTCGAGCTCGCTGCTGTCAGCACAGAGCCGGCTTCAAATCCTCTGTCTCCCTCTCTCTGCCTCTCCCCCACTTGCTCTCTCTCAAAAATGAACAAAAATTAAAAAAAAAAAGAAAGAAATGTTAGCTGTTTTATGACGATTGCTAGCACACAAAACGAGCTTGCCGGACTGACACCATAGGTCTCTATTTTACCACTCAAGAACCAGGTGTCTAGGGGAGTTTAATTGTTCCTGTCTAAAAACACAGCCTAGAAGTGGTAGGACCCGGATTAGGAGCTAGGTTTGGAATCCAGGCCTAACTCCGCAGACCACACCCTCACCTGCTCATTCTACTGTCTCTTCTGTAAAACTAGGACGAAGATCACACACCTGTCACTGGGTGCCCCTGTCAGAGAGGCTCCGGGGCTGGGTGGCGTGGGCTTGACATGGGACAGCGCGGCCAACATGCTTATGAAGGGGAAGTGGGGTGAGGGCGGGGCGGGTAGAGAGTGTGCATATAACAGAGGATCAATATCCACTACCTGGGAAGCTCTCTGCAGATAATCAAAGATAATATACAACATAACAGTGGGCAAGGAATATGAATAAGCAACCAGAAGTCTTATGAATGAAAAGTCATCAGCTTCGAAAAGATACTCAACCTTACTAATTTTTAGAGACATACAAAGTTTAAAAATACCATTTTTTTTTACCTCCAGAGAGTGGCACAAATTAAAAGGACTGATGGTGAAATTAAGTGTTGGCAAGTGTATAGGGGAAGCACTAATATGTATTGTTGATAGGCTATGAATAGCACAGCCTTTTTTGGAGGGAAAGTTGACAGTAGCAAAGTTCGATACGCACGGGCCACAGTCTAATTTTAGACATCTACCCTCAGAACGGACCTATGCTCAAACATACCTTTGTACAAAGACGATTGCTGGAGAACATTGTCGTAACCCGAATGTCCATCAATAGGAGGTTCTCTACATAAATTATGATCCATTCAGATTCTGGGATACCAGGTGGCTTTCAAAAGAGTGAAGTGGGGCGCCTGGGTGGCTCAGTCGTTAAGCATCCAACTCTTGATGTCAGCTCAGGTCATGATCTCATGGTTTGTGAGATGGAGGCTGCACGGGGCTCTGCGCTGACAGCACGGAGCCTGCTGGGGGTTCTTTCTCCCTCCCACACTCTCTCAGCCCCTCCCCCACTCGCTCTTCTTCTCTCTCAAAATAAATAAATAAACATGTAAACGATCAAGAAAAACAAAGAGTGGAGTAATGAAGTAGAAAAAAAGTGATAATAATTTAAGTAAAAGAGAACATCCCTGAACGTTTTGTACAGCATGATCTCGATTGCGTAAAAGCAAACAACAACCTTGCTTGTGTGGCTGCATAGTTAATATCCTATTTGTGCTTGTCCTGCATACACAGAAAGTTGTGGATAGATACACACTAAATGATTAATAGGAGGTAGGGAAAGGTAGATGAGAAGCTAGGGGCTATTGTTTTATTTTATGTATGTCTTGTGTTAATATTTGTCACACAAGGCTTAGTCGTTACATAATGAAACAGTATCAAATGTACTTAAAGAAACTTAACATTTCTTTATTTTTTTTAATGTTTATTTATTTTTGAGAGAGAGAGAGAGACCGAGAGTGAGAGGGGGAACAGGCTCCAGGCTCTGAGCTGTCAGCACAGAGCCCGACGCCGGGCTTGAACTCGTGAACCACGAGATCATGATCTGAGCCAAAGTTGGACGCTGAATCGACTGAGCCACCCGGGCACCCCCTAAAGTTCCTTTAAAAAGAGCACATGGGTGGATGACAACCCCAAGTCATCTGAGTGTGATGTCCTGACAAGACAAATCACTTTGGTGTCTGGGGCAGGAGAGGGAGGTCATCTCGTACCAGGGAGTGATCATGAGTTTTGGAGTCAGCGTTCTTATTCTACCTCCATACATTTGTGACCTTGGGTGAGTTGCTTGACCTTGGTGAGTCGGCTCCCTCATGGGTGAAGTGGGCATCACTTGTGGCTGTGGCTTATTCTGCAGGGGGGCATGTGTCATTTCTGTTAGCACAAAAGGCTCCTCCAATGGGGGAAGACCCAGATGAATGGTTACTAGTTGCATGGGGGCGGGGCAGAGATATGATTGGTAGCACCTGCCACTTTCTGTGGGGTAGATACTCCCACCGTGGTGGATTTCAAGCTACCAGTGTGGAGCCTGCTCCAGCACGCGGTAGGAGGAACCCCAAAGATCATCTTCTCCGATCCCCCACCCGGGGCTTGAGCCATCTCGACCTCGTTCATGGAAAGACGGAGCTGGATCTGCTCCCATAGAGCTTCTTCCCTCCACTAGGGGTGGATTTCTCCTGGGGCCACAGAGAACATGCAATCTTCCTCTGCCACATGCCAGCCCTTCTGAGGTTTGATGTCTTCTCCTTGGTGTTTCTTGACTCTTTCTTCTTCGGATCCTTGTGACTCGCCTTGGCCTTGACTCTGAGCTCCCTTTACCCCACTACCACCCTAGTCCCCTTCCCCTGGATGTGCCCTTCTAGCATGCTGCTGCTGCAGACCCCCTACCCCTACTGCAGACTCTCAGAAGGGGAAGGATTTGCTGAGGCTGCTACTTAAAATAGCCTGGCCCTTGGGTCCCAGGACCCCCTAGGGGTCCCTTGCCCCCTAGCAGCAACAAGGGGGTGTCCAGAACTGTGTCACCGGCGAGGGAAGGCAGCTTGGTGGCAGACACCGGTTGGACTCACCGAGGAGGCATGTGTAGGTTTCAGACGGTGGCTGAAGTCCTTTCCCACGTCTCTGGGCCCTGCCCTTGGCTGGACTTCGGCCATAGCTGTCTTTTTAAGCCTCCTCCCGCCCACCCAGCTACCTCAGATGCTTCAAACCAGGGCATCCTCTTCGAGGCCAGGCTGAGTCACCACCCTCTACTGTTAAATAACAGTGACAAGCAGGCTTGGAACGCAGGGCCCTGCCTTCAGCCAGCCCCGATCCACCCAGACCAGAATCTGCAGGTGACTCAGCCCCCACTGCACGTGACTAACTCCTCTCCCCTTGTTGCCTGGTAGTCCTTCTAAGACTGGAGCCCTGGTCCTGCCCACCTGCCAAAGTTACGGTGTAGCTCAGGCCCTAGGAGCAAGAAAGCCTGGGTTGATGCCCCTGGGCACACACACGTGCGTGCACGCACACACACAGGCACACGCACCAGTGTGCGCATACACACACACCACCCTAGGGTTTGGGGGCCAGTCTTACGCGAGCCCTTGGACTTGGTCTGCTCTCACCATCCTACTTCCCTTCTCTCCCTCCCCCACTGGCCCCAACCAGGACCGAGGTACAATCTTCGGCCTCGCTGGTAAGGCGAGGTGTCATTTCTGCTGACAAGGAAGAAGGATGAGGGAGACCAGTGAGCAGGGCAGATGAGAACCCTGAGGCAGGCAGTCTCCCTGCTTTGCTCCCATCTACCCCACGTTCAGTGCCTCTCCTCCCTGCTACCACGTCTTGGAAAACGACAAATGCATCCACCCTAAAAATAATGGGATTTACAGTCGTGGGAATAAAGTTTGTCTTTGAAAATAAATGATCTATGGAGCACGAAGCTTTATTGCCCTGTGGGAAGGCTCACGACTCTGCCTTGCTCTCCTAAATCCTAGCAGGTCTAGACCTGCTCCCCTCCAGGACGTGTGTCCATAGCTCTGGTTTCAGGAGGCTCAGTGCTCGTGTTCTTTAAGTTCTTTGGAAGTATTAGTCCTGTCTCCCCAAGTAGACTCTCAGTGCCCAGAGGACAAGAAAGTGCCTCCCACCTCTCTATCCCTCCGTAAAGCCTGACCCATGCTGGGAATATTGAATCTTCAATAAACAGTCATTCATTCATCCCCATCTACTCATCCACCTATCCATTCATCCACCTGTCTATCCATCCATGTATCCATCTGTCCATCCATCCATCCATCCAGCATGGGTACTATATGCCTACTATGAGTCCGCACTATGTAGGTCTGAGGGTACAGACAAGTTACTATTTCCATGGGACTTGTGTGGTGGGGCATTGGCTGACGAACTCAGAGAAGTTATTTTTATAAATGCACGCTGCCTGGCAATTCTAGGGCACCCTGCAGGTTATAAAATGCCATCACAGTCCAGTGGATTCCTGAGTCAAGAACAGCTAGCTAGTGGCAAGCTGAGACTAGAACCCAGATCTGTCCAACTCTGTTGACTGGCTTGCCTAGCACAGCAGAGCTGTGCCAGGAGACATATTTATGATTTAGGACAAAAGGACACTTTTCTACTCTAGGAGTTTCTCCTTCCCCAATGAGACGCTTTGGCCAACGGGTTCCACCCAAGGAGGTGCCCTGTCGACGTGGCAAGGCGACCTCGGGTGCTGGCTGGCCTTCCTCTGCTGAGCCAGTGGCAGTGTCCTCCCGCTGAGACTGTTGGCCCGTGCAGAGCCGGGAGCCTGGGCCCCAGCAACCCAGGCTGGGCTGGGCGGGGAAGTCCCTTCCACCTGGCTCGCTGCCATGCCCTGGGAGTTTCCCTGGTGGGCAGTGGGGTGGGGGGGTTTCGGGTTGGATCTAAGCCCGCGGCTGCCAGATTCTAAGCCTCATCCCTGCCTCCATTCCCCACCTCCCTCCCCAAACCCAAATACCTCTAGGGCTTGCTGGAACAGACCAAAGAACTGAGAAAAACTTTCAAGGCACTTACTGCTGTGGCTGCTTAGCATCTGGCCTCCCCTGAGGGCAGGCGGGCGGTTCTCTCTCTCGGAGTCTGGGGGTCTCCTCTTAGAGCAAAGGTCTCAGCCGGTTCAGAGGAAAAAGGCTCTGGAGCAGAAGAGCTTATTGAGGCCAAGCTACTTCCTTCTGTTTTCCTCCTCTCCCTCTCGTGCACAGACTTGGGAAAGTTGCAAAAGAGGCTGGGCCGGGTGAGCTCAGCTGTGTGGGTGGAGGGGGTGGGGTAGAATGGGAAGCTTGGCTTCAGAGCTCACTCGATTAGGCACCCCTGTGAGAATTGGGTTTCCTGGGAATCTGGCCCCAGGGGAACGAGGAGTGGAAGGTTCGAGGTGTGGAAGTGTGTGGGTCACAGCCTGCAAGGGCACCCCTGTGAGAATTGGGTTTCCTGGGAAGCTGGCCCCAGGGGAACGAGGAGTGGAAGGTTCGAGGCGTGGAAGTGTGTGGGTCACAGCCTGCAAGGCGACACGCAGGTTTGGGGGCACCACGCAAAGCCTCCAGCTGGTTTTCGGGACTTCTGCCTGGGCCGCTGGAGCCCACCCAGTGAAGGGAACCTTTTGTTTGTTGAGGCGTTAGACCCACATGTGCATTAGATTCGGTGCCACCACCAGCCTGGTGGGGAGACGGTCCTCATGCCTTGTTCCGACCCTAATACTGTACACACACCACATCATAGCACACTGCCACCAACTCAGACACACACACACACACACACACACACACACCCAGTCTTGTGAGATGGGAGACAAGTCCTGGCATCTCCCCGTCCTCTCGGATGAAAACGTGTGGCTCGGCCTGAAGTTCTTAAGAGACTACAGTGATTGTCAGCAGCGTGAGCATAAGGCTGAGTCTCATATCCCTTTGAGGTGCCTGGAACCATGCCCCGAGTAACAATGGTTGGCAGATAAAAGGGGAATAAAGTGAGGGTTTTTTTTTTTTCTTTTTTGGACATAAAGTGAGTGCAGATGAGCCCGAATGAAATGGGTTACCAGATCCCAAGGGCTCCCCTTAAGGCTTGTAATGCACTGCATTCAGCCCTCCATCCCCATGTTCCTTCTGAGAGGGGCCTTTCCCCCGTGGTGGTCCACTCCCTTAACCACCCTCACTGTCAGCAAGCATTTCCTCATGTTTGAGTCTCTGGTGCTGTCTCACGGCTATCGTCTACGTCTGGCTGGTCAGTGGGACCAGACATCCCTCAAGGGCAGAGCGAGTAACCTTGAACCCCATGCTCGGCCACACGCGGTGCCAGGGACAGACCTCGGTAAGGAGGTGTCAGTGAAACAAAAGCTCCAGTTGACCCTCACTCCCCTGCTCCGATTCGCAGGTGCCCGGAGCGGGGCACGATGATGTCTGTGAGGCGCCCGCTGACCAGGCCGCGCCGAGCTGGAAGAACTCCAGGGCATGTTTTCCTAGAATATTATTCTTTGCTTACTTGGGAGAGGGTGCACCAGCCCACCGTCAGATAACCACTGGTTTGGGACGGCCGATTTGTTTTTAAATTGTCGCCCTTAGAATCGGATCCCCTCCCATATTCTTCTACTTTTCTGAGACCAGGTTCTATTTTATTTATTTTTTTAATGTTTATTTATTCATTTTGAGAGAAAGAGACAGAGACAGAGACAGAGAGAGAATCCCAAGCAAGCTCTGTGCTGTCAGTGAGATCATGAGATTGTGACCTGAGCTGAAATCAAGAGTTGGATGTTTAACTGGCTGAGTCACCCAGGCCCCCCGAGACCAGGTTTTAGATGAATGTGTGTGTGTGTGTGTGTGTGTGAGAGAGAGAGAGAGAGAAGGCGGAATGAGGGAGAGGGAGAGAGAGGGAGAGAATGAATGGGGACAAACCCCTATAGAGCTGTAGAGGCTAACTTGAGCCCCTTGCAGAGAACAGGGAGAAGTCACCAGCCAGGGGTCTGGTGCTGTGGGCACTCTTGGGGAAGGGAAAGGAACTACCCTCGCCTAGTCCTTATAGCCTCTGAACACGGGCCTGAGACTTCTAGTTTTAAGGGGTGTTTGCAGAAGTACCCTTAACACCTTTGAAAGCCCCCCCCCCCACCCCTTGCCCCAGGCTTCAGTCCCCATCTCCTCTGTCTGAATGGGTCAAGAGTCAGCGACTTCCCTTCTCTTCCTCTGACACATGCTTTGTGGAAAGCGGCAGCCAGCCTCTCCCTCGTGGGGGAGGCCCTGACGCGGCATTCGCGGAACTTCCTTCCTTCTTCCCCTCTTGCATGCATTCATCCAATAATCTGAGTGCGTCCCACCCTTTGGGGGACACAAGGTGGACACTTGCATTAATCAGTGAAATAAGACGGTGCCAATAACGATGTGAGAAATGCAGCTACAGGGTTGTGAGGATTTAGAAGATCTGGAGGAGGAAAAGGAGGGATTGGAAAGAAGGGATTTGAATTGGAGCTTGAAGGATGCACAAGAGACAAACGTGCAGATTGTGATAAGCAGAGGAGCAGGAGCGGGTCAAGTTCCATATGAGAAGTGGCCCGAGGGCGGGGCTCACCCTAGATGGGGGAAGAGGTGCTGACGTGCACAAAAGAGGCTCCGAGCCAGGCCTGACCACCCACAGGACTGAGATTTCAATCTGGTTTTTCATGGCACTGTGTCCACTATCTCTTCACTACAAACTCTACCTGTCATGTTCATGCTTCTGTCCCAGACCACAGCCGTCGTGCCTGGCGCATGCTCGGTGCTTGGCCCTGACCCCCATCACTCCACCCAGCCCCAGCCCCTCATCTTACTTCGGGCTTCAGCAATCCTGGCGAAGGCTCGTGCTGTTTTCCTGGTCTCACATCCAAGAGCGCTACCACCAGGGGTCAGGGCACCTGCAAGCAGGGCACCAGCGGAGAAGAAGCTGGCACCGGGGCTGGTGGATTCGCAGAGGTTCTGGCTCCCCAGCAGCCTCCTGGAGAGGCCAGGAACATACATGGGAAGTGCAGGGGCTCAGTGCCCACGGGCAAGACTCTGACCGACAGAGCAGGAGAAAGAAGAAATCGGCAGACAGTTCACACTCACCTGCCGCCCACCACCTTGTCATGGGACCATTCTGAGCTGTCCCCGGCGCACACGGCCTTGCTCAAGGAGGTTCCCTGGGGAGCCCAGCAACCGCTGCGCTGGCCGCAAATCTGTATCAATTTGGAAAGTCACCTCCTTGCATTTATTTCCCTTCTCTCTCTTCCTCACTTCCCTTTTCCCTCTCTTGCTTCCTTTGAACTGAACTTTCCAATAACATGTTAAAAACAAGCTTCAGACTCAGGAATTTTTAAAAAATTCCCCCTTAGGGAAGGGAACCTAGGCCAAGATAGGGCTCCATAAATATTTGCCGGGTGCATGGATGCATTGTCGGGCTACTGCTCTGGGTGGACAGGGCAGGATGAGAAACAAAGATAGAAAGAAGTGTTCATTGGAAGAGGTTGGAGATTTGCAAACTGTCTACCTGAAAAGGTCGACATGGGGGTTGTCTCCATACCATGCAGAGGCTCCTCACGTCCTAGGTGAAGGGGATAGAGAGAGGAGAGAGAAGAAGGCTGGAAACAGGACCACATTTAAGACGCAGGAGGGAGAAGAAGATCCCAGGGGGAGGCCTGGCGAGGCAGAGCTGACTTATGTTCACGGAAGCCCCCTAACACCTCCAGGCCACCGCTACAAGGCGCTTCCAGCCCCTGTAGATAGGTGTCGTCATGGAGTACGGTTTAGCCAATGGATAGAACGGTGAACCAGACAGAGTTCCCACCCTCGTGGAACTCAAGTTAAACAGATGAAGAGGAAATGTCCTGCTGGTGCCTTAGCCGCTTTCAGATCCGGCCTGTTGAGTCGTCTCGCAGGATCTGCCTGTCTGGGGACAGAAAGAATGGCCCCGAGGTCCTATGGGCTGTGGGAACCCCGTGTTCTTGAATCGTGCTTCTCTCCCCCTGGGCTCTTCATGTGAGAATTAAACGTTGACGGAAGACACTGCGATTCAGGGGTTGATCTGTTACAGTGGGTGGTGTTACGTCATAAGCTGGCCAAGTGGTGAAAAAGCAAGAGGCGATGTTGAGGAGTGGAAGCGTGTTATGGTCCTGAGGCCTGGGCCTGTGTGTCTTTTACACACCCAAGGCTGGTGGTCCCGGAGTGAGCTCTCACGTGTCTCCTTACCCTTACTGTCCTCCTGAGCACACGTTCTTCTGGATGAGCGCCCGGCCAAGGCTGCAGAGCCGCGCTCTTGAACTTCACTTAGAGAAGGGATCAGCCTTCCAGGCCCCCGAGACCTCTGACCCACAGGGCAAGGAAGATGCTCATCTGGTCGCCCTCCTGGAGGGAGACGCGTGTGCCGCACGCACGTGTCCTCAGTTGAGAAAACCGAAGCTGTTGCAAGAGATACACATACCTGGACATCAGGCAGCACAGAGGCAGGGTAGCCGTGGCGGTCTTGAGGACCGAGGACTTGGGGGCTAGCTCTCTGTGAGCCTGCCATGCTCCCAACGTCCGTCTTCCCTGTGGGCCACTCCACACTCAGATTCCCAGGGAAGACAGTCTGATGGGTGCGACTGAGGCCTTCGTGCTCCCCTGGAATGCGGGTGGTGATGACAGGAACTCAGATATGCCAGCCCGCCAGGCTCCTGTAGAACAGGGGAGGGACGCTCCTCAGAGGAGGTGATGCCCAGTACAAAAATAGCAGGTTCTCTGGAATCCTCTTAGCAGGGCGTCATTTCCATAGAGGGGCAGACAGGAGGAAGCTGCAATCTTGGACTCGGCAACCACTCACTCTTAGGCAGCAAATGTGTTTCAATTAAAAAAAAAATTTTTGTTTAACGTTTATTTATTTTGAGAGACAGACACAGAGTGTGAGAGGGAGTGGGGCAGAGAGAGAGGGAGACATCGAATCCGAAGCAGGATCCAGGCCTGCTGTCGGCACAGAGCCCGACGCGGGGCTCGAACTCATGAACCACAAGATCATGACCTGAGCTGAAGTTGGACGCTTAACCAATGGAGCCACCCAGGCTCTCCGATGTATTTTAATTTTAAAAGGTAAATATTACCGGGGTGGAGGGGGACTGAGTAGATTCTACCTTTTGTCCTCACCCTTGCAACATCCTAAACTGACAAATACCTGGGCTTGGGGGAGGGGCATAATTTAGAAGCAGGGGATGAGAGGCGGGAGACAAGGATCCCACTGTCACTACTACGTTTGACAAACTGTTTCATTATTTTATACTCCAATTTCCCCATTTAGGAAACAGGGCAATAAAACCTTCTCTGTCTCATGTACAGATTTTTCGCAAGGGTGGAAAACAAAGAGAAGAAAGGGAAGAAAGACGAAAATACCAAAAGCTCCTGGAAGGACCTTAATAAGCCCCAAGTCAAATAGGAAAACATGGGTTACAGGTTGAATTGTGTTCGCCCCAAATATATGTTGAAGTCTTAACCCCCGGTGCCTCGGAATGACCTTGTTTGGAAATGGGGTTGTGGAAAATGCAATCAGTTCAGTTGAGATGAGCTCACAGTGGAGTAGGTGGGCTCTTAGGCAATACATCTGGGGTCCTTAGAAGAGACGCAGAGACAGAGGCACACAGGAAGAATGCCGGGGGGCGACGGGCAGAGACTGAAGTGTCACCGCTCTGAGACAAAGAACCCCACGGATTGCCAGCCATCACTTGAAGCCAGGAAGAGATGAGGCAGATTCTCCCTTACAGGCTTCAGAGGGAGACTGGCCTTGTTGACGCCTCGATTTTGGATTTCTAGCTTCCAGAACTGCGAGACAATAAATGTCTGTGTTTTAAGCCTCCCAGTTTGTGGTGCTTGCTTATGGCAGCCCCAGTGACCCTTTAACAATTCCCAGGGCACGGTGAAGCTTGGCCAGAGCCCTTGGCCCATCGCTGAGAGGTTTGTGACCTAGTATCGGATATGGGGCATGACACGAGGACCTGAGTTTCAGGGGATAACACTGCTGATGTGACAAGCACAAGGAGCAGAGGTCCGTTTTGGAAAATCCTCTGCAGCTGACAGGGCAAGTAGGTGCATGGCCAGCAGAGTTCAGTCCACACAGACTGAAAGTGTCACTTCTGTCTTGAGAGACAGAACTGTCCCCCTGAGACAGCTCTGTGTGCTCAGAGCAGAACTAGCTTGGGCAGTCTCCGGACTGCTCTCCCTTTCTGCAGGCACAGATTATGCACCATATTCATACTCCAGGCCTCCGGCACGCAGGCTCCTGGACCCACAGTACCCGGCTGGCACAGGCACGTGCAATACTTTGGGGTAGCCCACTGCACAGACATCACCCTTAAGGAGACAGCCTGCAGGAATGCTGCCTGCCAGTTGGTCTTTACACGGCCCTTGGGTGCTTTGTTTTAAGAGGAGAAGTCATAAAACCTTTTTACTCTAGGCCCTTCTGCCCTGCCTGAGATTTGCCTCTGTCGAGTGTGGGCCTGGTCCCTGTGTGACGAGCACAGGCGCACAAGCTAGTTAAGTGTTTCTGTATAAGCATTATGCCATTGGAGCCTCACAACGAACCCATGAGATAGTTACTGTCACCATGTCCGTTTTACAGATGAAGAAACTGAGGTGCAGAGGTCCCACAACTGGAGTCAAGAATCAAGTCCAGGCCTGTGTGACTCCAAGCCTGTGATGTTCACTGCTCTTTTATCCTGCTTGGATAGTTTACTTGGATCAGGCTGTTCTGAATTAATTCTGAAAGCAATAATTTAGGAAAGAAAGAGAGAAAGAAAGAAAGAAAGAAAGAGAGAGAGAGAAAGAAAGAAAGAAAGAAAAAGATAAAAGAAAAACAAAACCAAAAAAGTGTGTGTGTGTGTGTGTGTGTGTGTGCATGTGTGTGTGTAGCTGTGATCTACTTTGACCTCATGCTCACAGGGGAAGGAGAGCTAACATTGTGAGCTAAGTGCTTCCATCCAGGTAAACTCATTGACTCTTCCCCATAGCACTATGAGGTGGGCATCTCAGAGATACAAAGTGACCAGCCAAGGTCACCAAATTGATCCAGGGCAGGGCACAAATGTGAATCCGGAGTATCTGACTGTAGGCCTGGTGTGTTTTCCATGACCTCTGTGCCAAAAGCGACAGCCGGGATCTGTCCCACTTATCTTGAGGATCTTCGAGTGTCTCACTTAACACCTGGCACAAAATAAATATTTATGGGATTGGATTGAATTAAACCCAAATGAACCCAATGTTCATTAAGGGAGGATTTGATCATTAAGTGGACACTATGCAGATGTTACAAGGAAAGAGCTGACTACGTAGAATCTGTTAAAGGAGCAGTTTAGGCACAAGTGTATTCAGAGTGATTCCTTTTTTTTGTAGGAAAAAAAATTCCTTCCCTATGGCTATCTCTGTTGTAAATACAAAGGAAAAGTCTGCATCAGACAGCTTCAGATAAAAAATATTACTTATCTTTGAGGGGAAGGGTCACGGAGGACTTTCACATCATTTACAATAAAGGAAACCCTGAAGATACTTGCATTTTGAGAAAAAAAAAAGAACAAAAGGAAGGAAAAGAAAGACATGTTGTTTTTGGTGACAATAGATCCCACTGAAGTGGGGATGCAGCCAGGATTCACCCTGTCAGCTCCCTCAGCATGGGCCCTGGGGGGAGATGAAAAGGGTTCATTCAGAGCCCCCCCCCCCAATATCCTCTCCTTGTACCCTGAAATATTTTCTTTTGCAACAAACGTATGAGCACATGACCAGGAACGAGGAATCCTTGGGAAAATAGACCCGGAACATCGCTTTGTGCTGGGGTCAAGTGAAAATTCACAGAAACTAATTTGAAGGGGTACCTGCTGGCCAAGGGTAACATGCTTGGAATATATAAAAAAAAATGCAGTAAGTTGAAACACATTCACTATTCTGAAAGCCAGTAAACAAGGGGAAAAAGCCAAGTCAGCTTGCCTTTCCTATAGGAGCTGTACCTGATGGTAAGCAAATGGTTGTTTTTGTTTTTTTTTTTTAAGTGTGGTTTGCTTAGTGTTTTAAATAGAAGAATGCTAGCTAACAAATACAGGAGGAAAAATAGAATTAGAAAAAAAAATCTGTTTGGCAGCCCTGATGATAGATAGCGTGGATCTAAGCAATGATCGTCAGTGGTTGCCGAAGCCTTTAGGTAAAATGCTGAAGGAAATCGGTGGTGGGTAGATGAGGCTAACGGCCCCAGAGCCAACTCGTCCATCCAAACATGGTGAACACAGAGGCACCGGGCATTATCTGCCTCCTGCTGGGCGACAACGGGATGTACCCAGCACTATCCATGAAACACTCTCGCCACAAAACCAGGCCTCTAGAGCGAACTGCCATTTTATAGGAAAGGTGGGCTCAGAGAACCATGTTGGGCGACACTTCCCGATTTCACCCCGCACAGTTCAGAGTGTGGTCAACCCTGCACATGAAAAGAGACATAGAGTTCAAATAAATGCCGTTGGTGAACTTTATTTGCATCCTGATACAGACAAATCAGCCATGAAAATGACCCAACATTTCCTAGACAATAGACGACATTTGAACACTGATTGTGTATTTGAGAATAGCAGAAGGATTTATGGGTGAATCGTTGCAGTGATGATTTACGATATGATACCAAGAATTTGCCTCAGAATAATGCAGGTGTGTGGGCTGGAGAGAGGAGGAGAGGCGCTCCAGATACATCAGGCCTGGCTACGTGCTGGTGGGTTATGAAAAGTGGCTGGGGTCCACGGGGATTTATCGTGCTATAATCTCTGTTTGGGTACATGTTTGGAGATTTCCAAAAGAAAATGTTAGCAAAAAGCAATACAAAGTATGGGCATACCACTTAATTCTTCCATCATGACGGTGGTGGAGGAGGTGTGGACGTGGGTGTGTGTGAAATGTGTGAAGCGTGTGAGTGGGTGTGTATGTTCTCATGCTCTATTTGGTCCTAATTCAAGCTGCGGCTTTGGAACAATTGCAATGACTTTCTGACAGCTGTGAAGAATGCCCCAACCTCCCAGGCACAGCTGAATTTCTGAAGGGCATTGGGCAAGCAGGCAGGCAGACACATGGGCAAGGCCACTCCTTAGGGGACTGCCGGGGCCAGCCCAACACGGTTATTCCCACGATCAAAGACTGAATAAAACTGTCTAATGAAGACATCACCCAGGATCCAGAGGGGCCCAGCTGGGGGCTGGATGTCAAGACCTTGAAAGCCACTGCTGCAAAACTCCATTCCATCCACAAAGTCCTGGGGTTGGAAAAAAAGATGTAAGTGACTTGTAGGGAGAAAGGGAAGTAGTGCTGCCCGGAGGCTGTACTGTGTGGTAGTGGGGGCGACTGGCCCCGGACCGTTCCATGCGGTCACCGCTTTGGCTGGTTGGTTCTTCCTCCTGCTTCATGCGTCTCTACTTGTTTACTCCGCAAAGTGCCTGCATAGTTTCATACATGTGGGCCTGGGCTTCTAAGCTCTACAATTTTGTCAACTGTTCACCTGTTATACACGTCTCCCGCTTCCCCCCCCCCCCCCCCCCCCCCCCCCCCCCCCCCCCCCCCCCCC
>NC_064813.1:42797353-42825893 GCF_023721935.1 Panthera uncia
CCCCCCCCCCCCCCCCCCCCCCCCCCCCCCACCCCGTTTGATAATCAGAAAAAGTGAAACTTTGTTGCCTGACGGGAAGAGCAAAAGATTTGGCTTTAGCAGATGTTGGCTGGAATTCTGCTTTCTTTGTGAACCTCAACTCAATTTTTTAAGGGAGAGATGTTACACTGCTATTTTGTGTTCTGGGAAGAATCCTTTTTTAGATATAAAGCAAGTAGGCATTCATTTTTCCACGAGAAGGGTATAACTTTCTCCAATCTTATTTTTTTAGTTTGGCAAAGACTTGGGGTCTACCGAGCAGGTGTGGTCTTTCCGACAACCATTTGAGATTTGAGGTTGCTGATGAGGGTAGAGGAAATTCACAGAGGCCTTAAAGCACCTTCTTGAGAAGGTGGGGTGCCGGAGTCCTGAAGGGTGTATAGGCTGATGAATTTGGCACAGTTCAAATGTCTAGCTTATCCTCAGTTTGGGGTTCACAGTGACAGCTCCAGAATCCCTTTGTTGGAGATGCTTAGGGACTTGACATGAAGCTGTTTTCTAAAGCAAAACGTTTGCTTTTTTTAGTAGTGCAATTGCTGGATTGTAAGGTAGTTCTATTTTTAACTTTTTGAGGAAGCTCCATACAATTTTCCGGAGTGGCTGTACCAGTTTGCATTCTTACCACCAATGCAGAAGGGCTCCCCTTTCTCCACATCCTCGCCAACACCGTTGTTTCTGGTGTTGTTGATGTTAGCCATTCTGACAGGTGGGAGGTGATATCTCATTGTGGTTTTGATTTGTATTTCCCTGTTGATCAGTGATGTTGAGCATCTTTTCATGTGTCAGTTGGCCATCTGGATGTCTTTGGAGAGATGTCTATTCATGACTTCTGCCCATTTTTTAATTGGGTTATTTGTTTCCTGGGTGTTGAGTTTTAGAAGTTCTTTATATGTTTGGGATACTAATCCGTTATCAGATAGATCATTTGCAAATATCTTCCCCCTTTCTGTAGGTTGCCTTTTAGTTTTCTCGATTGTTTCCTTCACTGCAGAAGCTTTTTTATTTTGACGAGTTCCCAATAGTTTATTTTTGTTTTTCTTTCCCTGACCTTAGGAGACACATCTAGAAATAAGTTGCTAAGGCTGATGTCAAAGAGGTTACTGCCTGTGTTCTCCTCTAGGATTTTTATGCAATTATACTGCTAAGTATTTATCCAAAGAATACAAAAATACTAATTTAAAGGGATGTATGCACCCCAATGTTTATAGCAGCATTATCTACAATAGCCAAATTATGAAAACAGCCCAAGTGTCCATTGGCTGATGAATGGATAAAGAAAATGTGGAAAATGTAGTGTGTGTATATACATATACATATATTTATGTATATATATATATATATATATGAGTGTATATATATGTGTATATATATATTTATAATGGAATATTACTCAGCCATAAAAAGAATGAAATCTTACCATTTGCAATGACATGGATGGAGCTAGAGAGTTTTATGCTAAGTGAAATAAGTCAGAGAAAGACAAATACCATATGATTTCATTCGTATGTGGGATTTAAGAAACAAAACAAATGAGCAAAGGGGGAAAAAAAGAGAGAGAGGCAAACCAAGAAACTATAGAAAACCAACTGATGGTTACCAGAAAGAGGGGAGGTGGGTGGGGAGATGAGAGAATTAGGTGATGGGGATTAAGGAGGGCACAGGGTACTGTACAGAAGCGTTGAATCATTGTACTCCATAGCTGAAACTAATATTACCCTGTACGTTAACTAACTGGAATTTATTTTTTTAAGTTTTTAAAAAATTTATTTTGAGACAGAGAAGGGGGTGGGGAGAGGCACAGAGAGGGAGAGAAAGAATCCCAAGGAGGCTCCGTGCTGTCGGCGCAGGGCCCGACGCGGGGCTCGAACTCACAAACTGTGAGATCATGACCTGAGCTGAAATCAAGGCTTGGATGCTTAACCAACTGAACCACCCAGGTGCCCCACGAACTGGAATTTAAATAAAAGCCAAAAAAAAAACCCACCACCCCACATTTGTTTTCACTTGCATTGTCTGTTTATATTTGGTGGCTTGGGGAAGCAGTTAATGGAGAACAAGATGTGGGGGTAGGTAAGTCCCCAAAGTCCTCTATACCTTAGCACCTCCATTCTGGTGCAATCACCCAGGTGCTGTGGGTGGCTCTTGGGTAAAGTTAGCGTGTTAGTGTCACCAAAGAACTCCATGTGATGTTGGAAATCTGGGCCAACGGTGGTGTGAAACGATCCCAGACTTCCCCAGGAATTCCCTTTCTACCTCACTCTACCGACTTAGCAATTCACTGCGCAAAAGACACTTTCTTGTTTGAGAAGAATGTTAATCTGAATGTTAGAAGATATAACCTGATTCTGTACTCCCTCTCCACGCAGCTCAAATCTTGAGCCACATAACCTTCCGAGTCTCAGTATCCTCATCTATAGAATGGGATAATAATATCCAGTCTTGCTGGACGTTTGAGGGGATTAAACGTGGTCGGTTGAAAAGTCCTACGTGACAACGCCCGGAAACTTCACTACATGGCTTGTACGAGGCTTGTTTCTGCTTCTCTGCAGGACAGGAAATGAGAGAGAACCAGCCGGCAGCTTTGTCCTTTCTAGAGGGGGCACTGCTGCTTCGGCACAGGGTAAGATGGGAGGGGGGCTCAGGGTAAGTGCAGGCTACCGAAAGAGGAAGTAGCAGACTCCTCGTGGGGAAGGGACGGCCCTGTGACTTGCAGAATAAGGAAACAGTTCTTACCAGCAGGGTGTAGGCAGTCGGTTGGAGGGTGTAGGAGACTCCGTTGATGATGAAGGTGACATCCGGCATGACGTTGAGGTTGGCACACTCCACAGCATACTAAAACACAGCACAGAGGATCCATTTAGAGGCCTCCCACCTCCCAAGAGAGGGCCTAGTTCCCCTGCTCCCGCCTCCCCCCAACCCCGGCAGGCACTGACTTCTCCATCCATGGGCTCTGCCCCAATGGCCTTCTGCAGCTGCTTGATCTTGTCGGAGGGGCCCGTGATGAGGGAAGTCCCTGTGTCCACAATGGCCTGGCAGCCCTCAGAGCAGAACATCACTGTGCCTCCCACCTGGATTCTGAAGGCAAGGAAAATGTCGTGAGCTGCCCTCCCCACTCCCCCACCCCAGATTCCTCCTGCCCTGAAGTCTCCCCAGCTGCTCTCATCCTCTACAGGCTCTCAAATATACACTCGTGATTTCCATTTTGACTGTCTTACACATGAGTGTTTCTCAATTTTTCTGTGGCTGATACCCATAGCAGAAATACATGTACTCTCGGACCCAGTACACGCACCCACACACACACAAGAAATAAAACTAAAAAAATGAAACAGTGCTCAACCTTAACATGCGAAGTACACTCTGATATTTTCTATTCTATTCCAGTTCATGAAAAATGTAAGTCATGATCCCCTAAAATGAGGTCATGACTCATAAATGGGTAAGTCCTTACGGTTTGAAAAACCCTCAGTAGACAGTGAACACTGAAGATTTTTGCTGTTTATCCCTCGTGCCAAGCACATGGCCTCACCTCCCCTTGCGGGAGCTTATTCTTGGCTGAATTGAGACTTGCGTTTCTTTGAACTCCTGGATGGTCTAGTCCAGTGCTAGATGTGTGACCGGCCACTGGTCCCACTTCCTTGGTTGCTCCATGCCCAGACACACACACACACACACACACACACACACACACACACGTATGTATGCATGTATGTATGTCAAGACACTGTCAATGTTACCTCCTTCATGAAACCCTTGCTTGAGGAGTTCTTCAGGCAGGAGCTGTCTTGCCCTGTCTGCCAAGGCCACTTTGGTGGCACATCTCATGGACCACGGTCCACCCTCCACTTCACTTGGTGGGGGTTTGTGTGTGTGTCTCATCTTCTGTACACACTCCATGGAGGCAAAATCTGAGTCCAGTTCACACTTGCACCCCCGTGTCACTCGCCCTTTGACCTATGTATTAATTAGTGTTAAATGAGCCCCGAGTAGTTGGCTGAGTGTTCGTATTGACTTGAGGGAGCACCACACGTGCAAGGAGGGAAGCTGAAACTTGGTACCATGTGCCTGCTGCCCTGGAGACCGAGGCCCCTCTTGCACCCCCGCTCAGCCCCTCTATGCTTCTAGCCCTGCACAACGAGCCCCCAGCATCCTCTCCCAGGGACCAGCACTTTGATTCAGGTCAACTCAATTAACCCAATTTGAGTGGTGCCCATCCTGAGTTCTTCTGTCATACCATAACGAGAATACTCACACATCCAGTGCAATCTGCCAGTAGCCTTGCTTGGTGACCGGGACCCAGTTCAGATTCCCAGAGAAATGGGAATGGTCATAGCCTCCGAAAATCAGCTCACTCCCCACACCACTTTCTGGGTCACTACATGGAAAGAAAGGCAGGCTGTCAGGGAAGGGCCACTGGAAAACCCCAGGAAAAAGCCTCAGCCAGTGCCCTATTTCTTGGTCTGATCACTCACACCAAGTACCTATAGAGGGGAAATATCAGCCTAGGCTTTGAGACCAGAGTTCCCCACTACTGCAAGTTGATTAGTCTGGATCTTTTCTGGCAAAAGGATAGAAACAGGTCTGCGTAATGATTTGTGAATGTTTTCTTCTTGGATAAAAGGGCCAGGAAGGTGGGAAAGGGTGATGACAGCTCTGGTCATGCAACACTCATGCGGAGCCAAGGCCAAGGCCATCTGAGGGGTGCACACACCATGTGACTTGAGGCACCCCCCAAAACCTTTCCCCCCAAGTATCTTTCCCACTATTGTTTTGGTGGTGCCTGGTGCCTGGAGCTTCCGGGTTATTCTCTCCATGGTGTTAAGGTGAAGAAGCTAATGTGAATGCAACGTGACTTACTAGAGCTTGAAAACTTATTAATCTTCACCGATGTTGATTTTTCAGATTATGTTCTGGCACCTAACAGGATTCTGGGGAAATAGGACATGAAACTGATTCATTTTCAAGAGGAAAATGATCAGAAAAATACAAAACTCTGGGCGCTACAAGTCAGGGTGGTAAAGGGGAAGGGAACTGGGAATCTGTGAGCATTATAGAAAAGTGGTTTTAGTGGGGGTTGGGGGAAGAACTGTTTGTTGATGGCCTTTGTGCAGGGCACTGGGCAAAGAATGTTATCTGCTTAATCCTATTTATCTCTTACATCATCCTTGTGGCCATTTGAGGAAACTGAGGCTCAGGGCTTAAATCCAGATCAGTCAGACTGCAAAGCCTCTGCTATTTCCCATCCTAACATTTGTCTCTCCCGCTGGAAGGGAGCTGCTCAGGAACCTGTAAGGGAGCAGCAGAGATGTCTGGGCCACCTGCCGTCCCGCTCCCAGCTCTGCCCGGGCTGGTCCCAACTGCAGCCATGCAGTATAATAGAGGAAATTCAAGTCTCTCCACGTAGGAGTGGAGAAAAAGGGAAATGGGCTTACACTAAAGCTGGGTCAGCTCAGACCAGATCTCACTGGGAGGGAGTCAGAAAGGTAAGAAATCTCCTTCCTATGTAGGGATGAAGGTTAGGTGAGCCTTTCCGGATCCCAGGCATGCGAGCCTTATGACCTTTTCCAACTACAGCAAGCAATTTAAAACAATTGTATAAATTGACCATTTAAAACTGTACAGTTCACTGGTGTTCTAGATATTCATATTGTGGCGAGCCGGTCTTCAGAAGCTTTTCATCCTGTGCATGGAAACTCCATACTCCTTGAACAATAACTTTCTATTGCCCACCCCCCTCCGTCCCTCGCACCTGGCAGCCTCCATCTTGGTTTCCGTCTCTCTGAATCTGACCCTGTAGGGAGCTTCATGCAAGTGGAATCATACAGTGCTTGTTTTCTGGCTTATTTCACTTAGCATAATGTCCTCAAGGTTCATCCATTTGTAGCTTGCGTTAGAATTTCCTTCCTTTTTCAGGCTGAGTGATATTCTATTGTATTTTATTAGTCCCTTAACATTTCATTATTTTATTGTCAGCTTACTTTCGAATTTTTTCCTGCATCTTACCACTGGAATCACGCTTCCTGAGGGCAGGGGCTGTCTTCCTTGTTTTATTGTGCTCCTGGTGCCCAGTATCACAGTCAGCACAGAATAGGAGCTTGATAAATATTTATTCATTGCATAAATGAGTACTCAATCCCAGAGATTCCTCATATTAGTTCAGTGTGGTACAATTTACAAGGTGAGGCAAACCCCATTTCCTCAACATCCAGAGAGGGTAAACCCAAGGTCACACAGCTGGTAATAGGTCAAGAAAGAGATCCAAGCCGGGTACTTGACTACTAAGTCTGGTGCTCTTTTGACTGGACCATGTTGTCTCCCTGTAGTCATAACTGACCTTAACCTTGGTGGGCTTGACGGGCCTACCTGCTCATGTACACAGAAAACATGGGCATGTCCACCAGGTTCTGTGCCATCATGTTGTCGAACACCGGGGTCACCCCTCCCACAGCCAAGGAGGGGTATCCCAGGCCCAGAATTCCATCAAACTCTGCGTTCACAAAGGTCTGGCCAGGCTCCGTGACGCTCTCTCCAAATTGCTGGCCGACCACAAGCAGTCCTTCCACCTAATGGGAGAAAACCCGAGAGAAAACTGCATGGGAGATCTTTGGCGAACAATCTCGGATTCCCGGATTCTCCCTCTGGCCTGAACGGAATGTTTCCCCCACCCAACTTTTCTTGATTCAATGGGCACAGTGATTTCACCACATTCTCACAGCCTTATTTTTTTTTATGTAAACTTTTAAAAGTTGAAGTATAATACAGAAATCGTAAGTGGACAGTGCAGAGAATTTTCACAAACTGTACTCGCCCTTGTCAGCAAGCTCCCGAACCGGAAGCCCCTTCATGCACCCTGCAAATCACACACCCTGCAAATCATGGCGCCTTTCCTCAAGAGTAACCCATCTCCTGGTTTCCCCTCCTATACTGCCTTTGCCTCTTCTTGAGTTTTTGTATCAATGGAATCTTATAGGATGAATTCTTGTTTATATGGCTCCTGTCACTCAACATACTAGTGCAGTCTGTTGTAACTTTGCTCATTGTCACTAGTATTCCATGGTATGACTACATCATCATCATCCATTCTACCATTGATGGATATTTGGGTTGTTTTCGGTATTGACTATTGCTAACAGTAATCCTTGTACATGTCTTCTAGTGGACATGTTGGGTTTATGCTTAGGAGAAAACTGCTAGATAACAGGATATGTAAGTGTTTTGCCTGAGTAAATACTGACAATGAGTTTTCCAAAGTGATTGTACCAATTGACATTTCCCATACCAACGTTTGAGAGTCCCAGTTGCTTCAGATTCTCAATGACACTGGATATTACCTATCTTTTCCATTTTAGTCTTTTCGTGGATATGCAGTGGGTTATGTTGCGGTTTTAATTTGTATTTCCTAATACTAATGAAACTGAATATTTCGATATCCTCTTGTGTGAAGCGGGTTATCTGCATTTTTCTTATTGATTGGTAGGAATTTTTTATTCTGGAATCAAGTCCTTTTTTGGATAGATGTATTACAAATATCTTCTTCCAGACTTGGCTGGTGTTTTTCGGTGAGCAGAAGATATGAATTACGGTGTAGTCAAATTTATCATTTTTTCCCCTCTTTAATTAGTGGTTTTTATAACATGTTGCAGAAACTTTTGCCTACCCTACGGTCCTAAAGACATTTTCCTATGTTTTCTTCTAAAAGCTTTCTTATTTCACTTTTCATATTAACACCTACAATGTATCAGAAGGTTTGATGATGTGTGAGATAGGAGCCAAGATTCTTTTGTTTGTTGGTTGGTTATATGGAAATCCAAATGAGCTAGAACCATTTAATAAATACACTGTCATTTCCTCCACTGCACTGCAGTTTCATGTTCAACATAATTCAGAGTAGTTTCTTAATTTTCTCTTTTGTCCCGTTTGTCTATTTGCTTATCTTGTGCCAATACCACATTATCTCAATTACTAGAACTTCATAATAGGTCTTAATATTTATAGTGTGTTTCTTCATCTAGATGGTCTGAGTGTATTACATATCCATATAAATTTTAGAATTAGCTCATCAATTTCTAATAAAAATTGCCATTTTTTTGATTAACAGATCTATTGATCAATTTGAAAAAACTTTGACTTATCTATAATATTGAGTCATGAAATACTGAGTCATTTCAATTTATGTAGATCTTCCTTAGTCTCACTCAATAATGTTTTGTAGTGTATTTAGAATAGAGATCTTGAAACATTTAACAGTTTTGTTAAATTTATGTCTAGGTATTTGATGTTTCTGATGGTGTTATAAATAATGTCATTAAAGGTCTATTTTCCAGGGGCGCCCGGGTGGCTTAGTCGGTTAAGTGTCCGACTTTGGCTCAGGTCACGACCTCGTGGTTTGTGAGTTTGAGCCTTGCGTCCGGCTCTGTGCTGACAGCTCAGAGCCTAGAGACCGCTTGGGATTCTGTGTCTCCCTGTCTCTTTGCCCCTTTCCCACTCACTTTCTGTCTCTATCTCTCAAAAAAAAAAAATAGGTTTTAAAAAATCTATTTTCCATGTTTTCCTGATATATAGAAATTCAAATCATTTTGTTCATTAATCTAGTATTCAGCAACTTTGTTACTTAATTAATAACCCCAATTGTCTGTAGATATTTTTGGATTTTTTACATGTAGAATTTTGTCATATGTGAATAATGACAGTGTAATTTCTTCCTTTATAATCCTAGTACCCTTAGTTTCTTTTTTCTTGTCTTACTGCACTGAGAGTAAGCATCTTGGACTCATTCTTTTTTTTTTTTTTTCTTTGCCTTAACTCATTCTTGAAAGCCTGCCACCAGGCTTTCTGCCCTGTGCACTGTTTCTCTGTGGATTCCTCTTTGTTGCCTCTCTAGAACTCAGCACACTGAGCAGACTGGCCCACTGCCGTTATCTCAAACAGGAAGTGCTACTCCCTCCTGGCCAGGCTTCCCCCTTTCCCTGGAAGCCAACTCCCTGTTTCCACCTCTTCCAGAGGCCGATCTGAAACTGTTCCCCTAACAGCTCTGCAAAATATTCTGTCCCCCAAGTTTCTGGCCAAAAGACAAAAGAGGAAGGAATTGTACTCACATCGACTTGGTCGGTTCCAATGATTCCAGACAAGCTCCCAGTCCCGTACTGAATGGAGAAATGATTCCCCAGCGCGCTGTATGTGTTGGACTGGGAAGGGTAGAACCTGGCGTGTGTCTCTGGAAAAGCAAGGATGCTGCTCTTGCCTGGGACATCAGCTCACTGCCTCCGTCCCTGCCCTGATACCACAGAGATGCAGGGTCTATTCCCTCAGCTCCCAGATTGAGTGGGGGCCTCTAGAAAGGTTGGCCATGGCCCTCCTTAGTTAGTTACTACATTCTCCTCTAGCCACATGTGGTGGCCTAAATGGAGAACAAATAATTGTCCCTGGGAAACGTGATTGCTCACAGTGACCTCATGAGGCACACCAAGATAAGCGTCATGTATCAGCCGCCAGCAGAAGTCTCCGCCAACTAGTATGGGTCAGAGCCTGGTATTCAAAAGAAACTCGGAGATAAATAAATACCGTGCCGGGCAACTACTCTCAATTCCTTGCCTAACCTGTAGACACCCAATTTTGGGGTTTTCTGAGACATTGTGCCTCTAGAATTTATCCAGCACAGACTAAGACATCTTTCCTTAGCTCTTCCCTTTCCGACGCTAACAAAGACGTCTGAGTTACCTCTGGCCAAATAAACCCACCCCTACATTGTGCCCCGTCAGCCCCACCTCTGATATCCTGGGAGGTAGGCCACCAAGCCCTCTTGAAGCAGGTGAATAGTCAGCACTAGAACCCAACCCATCGACCTGCCCAGAAACAGCCATTTGAACGGAACTTTCTCCCACATTCTTTCAGGTGTTCCAAAGGGAGCGAGTCATCATGTGTTCAACGATTTGTATTGACTTTGTATTTTCAGTGGCTGAGCTTTCCCCTATTAATCCGGGTCAGTATGAAAGTTGCTGGCCTGGATAGCAGTCAGATTTTAGCTCTGTCCCTGGCTCAGCCTTGTTTTCACCATAGGTGAAGGTCCCAGGGCGGACTCAGAGGTGGAGAGGGGAAGCTGGTGCAGCCTGGATGGCCAGTTTCTGGAAATCAAGCTCCCTTCCCCCAGAGGGCCAGGCCCTGGCTGCCATTGACCCTGGCCCTACTTACTGCAGGCTGGGCTCGTGCAGTACACGGAAGGGACCCAGAGGTTGGAGGAGCCAGTGTCAAAGATGACGGTGAAGTTCTGCGGTGGAGAGCCAATGGAGATGGAGCCAAAGTATTCTGTCTATGGGGGAGGGAGGGAAGGGAGGAGAGTGTGGGTGGTGGGAAAGGGGAAGGTGCTCACCAGGGGGGCCTAGGGAGAGCTCTCTGGGGCCAGAGCCTGGGCTAGCACAGACTGGAGCTTACAGAGCCTCAGGAGTGGCAACAAAAGGGAGAAGGAGCAGAGAAAGGGCTATACGGGAGACGATCAAATCAGCCTCTCCGCACCTGCCTATCTTTAGCTTTTGTTTGCATTATTCCTCATAATCACTCTACGAGCAAAGCAGAAGAGGCGGTGATGCCTGTGTTCTGCAATCAGGGAAGGGAAGCCGGTGAAGGTTAAGTCATGTGTCCCAGGACATGCAGCAGGGCCCTTCTGACTGGCATGCTTGCCCTGCTCATCCCTTTTCTTTTGCAGAGAGCTCTACACGGTTGGGCGCACTGGGGCTTGCTCGGTCAAATCCACAGGGACCCAGGGGATCAGTCCCTATGGGTTATCCTAGAGGAGAAATCCACACTGACCTTCGATGTTGCTGGCCGACACTGGCCATTCCCAAAGGCCAAGCCATCCTCCCACCTCCCCCCATCCCCAGCCCCTGTCCCGGGACTCCTCACATCCATGTAGTTGATGAGGGGCTCATTGGCACCCTGGCTCATCGTGCAGGCCTCGGTGTACTGGATCATGTCCAAATTCTGGGATTTCCAGAACTCAGAGAGCTGGCCCCGTGCCCGCAGCTTCTTCCGGAGGGACGGATGCCTCTTGAGGGGCACCCTGAGGACAAAGCCCCGTGTGAGGAGGAGATGCCTTTCTGCCTCTCTCGGACCCTGCCCTCTCCCCACCCCATTTTTCCAGAGGCAAACTGGGAAATGACACAGGAGAAGTTCTGCAAGGCAGCATGCCAGAGTTTGGCCAGAATTGGTGCCCTCTCGGCCCCCGGCCTGTCAGTCTGATCTCTGCCTCCTGGAGATTCTTAGAATCTTAGACTTGAATTGGCCCTCCCTCTCACAGACAAGCTCTTTGAGATTTTCTAGGAAAATGTTCTGCAATTTTACATGAACCTTGTCAGGGGATGATATAAAAGGGCAGAAAAACTATTGGGGGGCAGCCATGGTCAGTCTCTCGATCAAGTACTCGGTCTCGTGAGCTCCACACCAAGTTGCAGGTTCCTGCTCTTTACTAACAAGAGAGGCTCCCTGGGCCTTGGGCAGCAGTTTCTGTCAGAGATGGAGGCAGAGGGCTGGCTTGTCGTGGGCTGGGGGTCAAGGCCAACACAAGATGGCCCTTAGTTTCTTCTCCTCTTCAATTCCCCGTCATCTTTCCTCTCCCAGGGCAGCCCTAGGCTTGAGGGCAGGGAGCTGCCCCAGCTGGACACAGTGCTGGGGACGTGGCCTCACCTGTGGAGTGTTTTTTGAGTCAGTCCCAAGTCCAGGAGCACCAGCAGCAAAAGAACGAGTGTTTTCATCGTGGGCCCAACCAGCAGCTTCTGCCTTGCTCTGTCGTGGCCTTCCTTGCCCCTTCTCTTTTCTTCTCTCCCACAGGCCGGTGGGGACCGAATCTCCTTAACTCTCAGATCTGCCCTGCCCTGCCCAGCCCAGCCTGAGGACCCAATGATAAGGCCTCTTGCGTCAATATCCGGGGCCCGGAACAAACACAGTGCGTTTAACAAGGCGTCTCTGTTCCTCCCCTCAGCCCTTTTCCCTCCTGCAGGGGCGGGCTGGGTCTGGAATGGGACTTGGGGGTCAGTGCACCCTCAAAGAGTAAGAGGACTGTGTAGGTTCAGCTTCTCTGCCAGTTTTTGGGGTCCTACCCTGCTCCCTAGAAACCCTGTATTTATCACTTGAGAGAGCAATGTGCCCCTGGACAGTGGGACCCGTCTACTCACGTGTTACCACTAGTGGCCTGGCTGAGGACTCCCGGGGGGGTGGAACGTCAGTTATCACATTTGGGGCAACTCAAAATATCAATCGGGCTGTTTTCTATGTATTTCCTAATCTCTCCTCACTCCTCCGGGAGCCTCGGGGGCAGCTGACCCTCCCTCAGTCCACTCTGAGGCAGAAACTTGCACTCCTCAAAGCCCCTAGAAAGGGAGATTGGGCTTGTGGGGCTAGTTTTTTGGACCCCAAGAACTTGATGAATCTGGAGCTATGGGGCGGAAAGAGGTTTGGAGAAGAATACAGGGGCGGCCCTGGAAGGGGCCTGGGAGGTACTAGACGCAGTGGGGCTAGGGGTCATGAGTCTGCAGCAGGTGTCTGTATTACTTTGCCGGGACTGCTATAACAACTTAGCACAGTTTGGGTGACTTAACAGAAATTTATTTTCTGGTGATTCCGGAGGTTAGACGTCCAAGACTAAGGCATAGCAGGGTTGGTTTTTCCAGAGGCCTCTTTCCTTGACTTGTAGAGATGTCTGCATATTCCCTCTTCACAAGATCTTTCCTCTGTGTGTGTCTGTGTCCTGATTTCCTCTTCTTATAAGTCATATTGGATTAGGACTCATCCTAAAGACCCCATTTTAACACAGTTCCCTCTTTAAAGGCCCTATCTCCAAATACAGTCGCATTCTGAGGTCCTGGAGGTTAAGAACTCATCATAAGAATTTGAGGGGATACAATTCAGCCCATGACAGTGTCCAAAGACAGAAGGACCCTCAGTCTGTCATGTGGAGTAGGGGGTGGTGGGGTTCAGTGCTCAGTTACCCTAGCGTGCCTAGCTATTGCTATGAACCATCTCCATGGCCACCCCACCTCCTAAACAGAGGGCGGGCTTTATCTCCTTGAGTGAGGATGGAGGGCGGTGAGAAGAGACACCTTCCCCCGGCCATGACCCTGACCTAGGCTTATGGGACGCTCTGAACCAAGGCAGTAGAGGCCAACGCCACCGTCACACTTACCAATACGTCCTACCTCTGGAGTAAAGGCAGAAGACCAGAGTTCAGGTCACCAGTTAAGCCACAGCCAGCAATTTGGCAGGTGTCTTAACTGCTGCTATGAGTTCTGATTTCCATGTCTGAAGCCCAAGAAGCAGACAAAGTTGGGAATGTGGAGCTAAGCTGAGTCCTGCCGTGAGCTCCAAAAGTGTAAAAGGACATCAGAAGGACTTAGGGAACGGCCTGGACCCTTGAAACCCTGATCCCAAGGGAACAAAGCCTCTTTAGCATTTACTCCCGTGACAGTTCTCTTTGACCCATCATTGGGGAGGGACATCTCTCCCCTACAAGGGCAGCATGAGCCAGAAGTGGCTAGAAGTTGAGATAATTTGTTGTGCTCTGTCATAGTTTGCCTATAACTGTCCAACCACTGGGAAGCTTAGTCTTATTATCTGCCAAATACCCTACATTGTGGAGTTTTAAGGAGGACTCAACACACAAAATAAGGTATGTAGAAGTACTTGAAAAACCATAATGTCATCAGACTAAAGATCTTCACTAGAAAACCCTTGCACTGGAAGACCTTTTCTTGCCATCAGGGCAAGCTCACTTTCACAGCAGATGAGGACACTGAGGTGCGGAGGGGCAGAGTGACAAGCCCGAGAGCACGTGGTCCCTTTAGTGGCAGAGCTAAGGTTAAGACCCAGGCTTCCTGACTTCCAGTCCAGGGATCTTTCTGCCCCAGAATTATCATCATTATTACTGAACGGTTGGCCTGAGCATAGCTGTACCCCTCCCCCGTCGCCTCTCTTCCAGGCCAGTCCCCACCTCCCGCTGGCCTCTGTTTATTGTGAGTGGAGGGTTCGGCTGGCTCAGACTGGAAAACAAGCTGGTTGGTCTGTGCTGTGGGCCACCTGGCCCCTGACTGGATCAGAGACATCCTGGATTGTCTGCGAGGAGCTGTGGGGTCTGGCTAGGTTTTGGAAATTTCGAGACAGGCTAGAGGCAGGACTATGGGGATGTTTGTCAGAACAAATGGGGTCTGTTCTCTCTGGGAACAACAGGAAACTCACCTGCCCTGGTTGCAGATTACTGGATCCTCCCATGCTGGAACCAAACATCGCTGTGGACCATTTGGGAACAAAAGCCCTTGGACATGTGCATGATGGTGTGTGTGTGCGCGCGTGTGTATGTGTGTCCTTTAAGGAAAGAGAGGGAAGAGGATTTGGGGTGAAATGGTATCATGTGGGCAAAAAACCAGGACATAGCATGAGCGATGATCCCATCCTTCCGCACTGGGAGAGGGTCTCTGGGAAGAGAGAGACCCTCAGGGGTGTGGATTGGAGGCTGGTCCGATGCAGGGTTTTGTCTGTTTCCAGAGCATTTGAAAGCTCTTGGCGTGAGCCTATCCAATCAGCTTCTCCTTTCTGGAGCTTCAGCTTCAGAAGATAAATTAGTAATGAGGACGGTTGCTCAGTGCTCCATGGAACCAGCTTCACGAGGGCTCCAGAGACAGTGTCCGTGTAAGACACAAGCAGCTGCTTCTCCTTCATGCTCAACTGGCTCCTGATCGCAGGGGAGCCAACAAGCTGGGACGCTCTTGGTCCTGGCTCTGGCCACCTCACCAGCGCCGCGTGAATGTGACCAACTGGAAAATGTCCCAACCTCCTTTCTGCTTGAAGCTGATGAATGAAGGAAAGTCTACTGTGCTTTGCGTGGTAGGGTAGAAAGAGGGCTGGGATGGGACGCCTGGATCTAGTCTTGGCTTTGCCACGCTAGAAATCGCTTTTCTCTGAATCTAGTTTCCTTGTCTGTACGATGAAAAGGGTGGGTTGGGTAATAATAACAAGGAACATTTTGAGGGCATAGACTATGTGCCAGGCTCTGAGCGAAGGACCTTAGAAACATTAGCTATTCTACCTTCACACCAATCCTAACAGGCAGGTATTATTTTAAAGCCCATTTTACAGATGAGATCATTGAGGCACAGAGAGTTTAAGCCACTTGCACAAGGTGCTGTAACCAGGATTCAAACCCAGGTTTGCCTGACTGTAAAGTCGATGATCTGTATTGGGTGATCTCGAGGGTCTGACATTCGAGAATTTCTTCCTGGAAGAGAAAGACCGAGAGAGAGGGTGGGAAGGAGGAGTGGGGAAGAGGGGGGAGAGAAATAATTTCCTGCGTGATGGAAAATTTGAGGCCTTTTAATTGTAAGAAGAGAGCAGGGTGTGTGCAGGGTGGAGGGTGGTGGTGAGTTGTTGTGCGATGAGAAATCTTGCACATATTTCTTGCAAATATTTTCTGCTTTGCCTGCAAGGAGCCTCTCAGCAAGGATCATTACAGGTGCAAAAATCCCCCCCGCCCCATGCACCCTTCTGCTAGTTCCCCATGACCCAGACACTGAATTCTGAAAACTTCAAGTTTAAAGTGACAGATCCATTTGCTAATTGCTGCAACAGGAGCTCCTGGCACAAAGGTTTGCTTTTCCCAGGGGCCTGATCCGCTTTGGGTTGGTAATGCCTCTTGTTTTCATGCAACCGGAAAAAAGAAGGATCTAACGTGTCCAGCATCTCGCCACGTCAGGAATCCGGTGAGCGTGAGTCATTTCCAAAACCATTGTCAACCCTATTCTGGGAAGGTGCCCTTCAGACCAGAAAGTATTGCAGTTCAGCCAGCAGAGGACACGGGCATTGGGAAGGTTTCTGACTTGAATACTGCCTGTGTGTGCAGGTGCCCTTGTCCCCCGAACTGTAAGCCTGAAGAGCGGTTCATGCCTTGGGCTTGCCAGAGAGCAGGACTGCACACTGACAGCACGAGTTTCCGTGCTTGTTACTCATCCCAGGCTTTGAAAGCAGACAAAGCAGGGTCTGGAGTCCAACCCCACCATTTAGGTAGATGTGCGATACGGGGTTTGTTGTGGACCATCAGGTTCCTCTCCCGTAGAAAAGGAACAGTGGTGTCCTCACAGGGTGATGTGAGGACTCCATGAGACCATCTTCGGGAGGAGTGCTTTCTATGTCCTGCCCATCCCAGCACCTGACACCCAGTTAGCACTTAGCACTGGTGCCCTGGCTAAACCACATAGACCGGCTGGTGCCCGACATGGACTAGTGCCCACTGTTTGCCATAAGCCGCTCTACATGCTTGAAATATCCTCACTCATGAAATTCTCTCAACAACCTTATGAGGTAAATAGTCCCAGAGAGGTAAAAGAATTTGTCCAAGGTCAAACAGCTGGTAATGATGGAACTGGGCTCGAACCCAAAGAGTCTCCCGATGAGTCTGTGATCCTTTTACAACTGTCGCTGCCATCTGTAGTCTATACATATGTATTCACTGGCTGAAATACATTGTGGATCCCATCCACCCTTTTGTGTCTTTTAACGGTTCAGGAAAGCTATCAAGGCTTCTGCCTGCCTTCAGTTCTTTCTGTGTCATCAGGGACTTAACCATTTAAAGGCTAGGAAGTGAAAATGCTCTCTGACTCTTAGTTTCTTTATCTGTAAAAAGGAATTTGTTGGGAAGACTAATAAAAGCATATGTGAAAATGCATGATGCACAGTGAGTGTGCAATGAATACCTGATTAAAATTTCATTGTAAGTGGAAGAGAGATTATACTTAAGCAGTTGTAACAGAAATCTGATGCCTTTCCTTCATTACCTCTGTGGGTTTTCGTTTTCAGGCTTCTAGTGACCGGGTTCTCACCTGAGAAATGCTGTTTTCTTTAATCTTTTCCTTCAGGGTCCAGCATGCTGGACTTGGAAACACGTCCATCCTGGAACTTCCGTGAGCATCTTGAGAGTAGGATCTAGGCTGTGGCTGAATAGGGAAAAGTCACAGCTTTAATATCGGACTCGTATGTTTTTTAATGTTTATTTATTTTTGAGAGAGAGAGAGAGAGTGAGCACAAGCAGGGGAGGGGCAGAGTGCGAGAGAGAGAGGGAGACATAACCCAAAGCAGGCTCCAGGCTCCAAGCTGTCAGCTCTGATCCCGATGCAGGGGCTGAAACTCACAAACTGTGAGGTCATGACCTGCAGCGAAATCAGATGCTTAACTGACTGAGCCACCCAGATGCCCTTTGGAATCTTTTTAAAGTAAGTTTGTCTCCATTCTCAAAATGTGTTGTCTTGTTCCTGGTCCATTAAATGTCTTGGAAACCCACAGGAGGAAAGTACATACTAAAGATGCAACTAAGATTGTGTCTATTCCAGGACTGAGATACTTGTCTGAGGGTCCTTTCTGGCTTAACACACTTCCCTGACCTGAGCGCCTCCAAAGGGAGCCCCGTTTCTGAAGTCTTGGAAAACACCGTTCATTTACTCATAACAATCAGGACACTTAGTCTCAATGAATTTTTTCAGAGACAAGAAATCCAAGCTTTCAAGAGAGTTTCCCCTCCTGCCCTCCCCCCCATCCCGGGGCAAGAAGCGAGTACAGGAAACGGAGGGCCTTCCACACCAAACTCTCACATAGATGCCTTCACTGGGGTGGTTGTGACAAGAGGTGGCAGTGGTTGGGATGTGGGGGAGATGGAACACCAGGAAAGCAGTGGTGAGCTTAGATTTGTTCCAGAGACAGAACCCACATGCCGTGGTACTGAATTAGATGTGGACAAAGAAAGGAGGGATCAAGAATGACTCCTGGAATTTAGACAACCTTAGTCTTGTGCAAAATGGTGTTGGGTCCATGTTATTTATTCATCAAGAGTGGTTGGCGATGAGAAAGTTTGAAAATAGGTGTCAGGAAGACTAGCTAAATAATTACGGTACCTCTGGAGATGGAATGCTGTGGGACCATGACAAAATAATAAAAGAGCTCCAAAGAAGAACATCGAGTATAGATAGCTGGGTTAAAAAGCATGTAACATCACATATGGTATGCTACCATTTGCATAAAATAAAGGGGGGGGAGAATATTTATAGTCCCATCTGCTTACACATGCAGAAAATATCTCTGGTGGGATATACCAAGAAACTGGTAGCTTCGGGAAGGGAACCAGGTGGGTGGGGCAGGGGGGAGGCTTGTTGTACGCCATTTTGTACTTTCTGAATTTTGAGTCATTGACTATATTACTTTATGAATTTTCATGGGACTGTATCCCTTTATTGGCTTTCTATTGCTGCTATAGAAAATTACCACAAATGCAGTGGTTTAAAACAATGCAAATTTATGATCTCATAGCTCTGGAGGTTAGAGGATTGACCTGGGTCTCACCGAGTTCAAATAAAGGTGTCAGCAGGGCTACACTCCTCTCTGGATGCTCTAGAGGAAAATCTGTTTCCTTGCCTTTTCCAGCTTCTAGAGGCTGCCACATCCCTTGGGTTGTGGCCCCTTCCTCCATCTTCAAAGCCAGCAAAGTTGCATGTCTCTGGCCCTTCTTCCATAGTCTCATCCCCCTCTGACTACAGCCAAGAAGAGTTATCTTTTAAGCACTCATGCGATTAGATCTAGCCCCCTCATCCCCAGGTAATCTAGGATAATCTCCTCATCTTAAAGTCCTTGATTTCATCCAGTGTGCAAAGTCCCTTTAGCCATGTGATTAACATAGTCACAGATTCAAGGGATTGGAATGCGGACATCCTTGGGGGCCACTATTCTGCCTACCCCAATTACCTATTCAAAAAAGTTTTTAATGCAAAAAAAATAATAATGACTCCTAAACTTTTGGTATGAGCTATTGGTGGGAAGGGATAATGGTGTTCTTTACTGAGCACAGGATCAGGGGGGCAGACACAGGTTGGGGGAGGTGGAGAATCAAGGTCTGTTTTGAACAGATTCTTTTGAGATACCAGTAGACTTTCCAGGGGTGATATCAGACTGACACTTGAGTTTGTGGGTCTTGTGCTCTCATAAGAATGGTTGAGCCTGAAGATATAAATGTGGGAGACACCAACATACAGAAAGTGGTTAAAACCTTGAAACTGGCTGAGAACACTCAGGGAGAGGATGGGGATGGAGAGGAGCAGAAACCCCAGGACTGTGGTCTGAAGCCCGTAGGTAGGTGGAGGAGGAAGAATGAGCAAAAGAAGCCAAAAAGGAACCTGGGGGGGGGATGTGGGAAAACCATGTTACCTCCTCCTGGAGATCCCTCAGCCACCCAGATCGAAAGAGCCACCGCCTCGCTCCGTTTTTCTCCATCACACTCCCTTGCCCACTTTGCAAGGATGAGTGCAATCTGTGATTCTCTTTTTTTGTGTGTTTACTGCCTGTGTCCCCACTATGTTGTGAGCTCCCTGAGAGCAGAGCTCTGGTGGTCTGGATCATTGTTGTGTCCCCAGCACCTAGCCCAGTGCCTGGCTCAGAGTAGGCATTTAAGTATTTGTTAAATGAATGAGTGAAGGAAAACAAACTTAACCCTTCTACCCCCAATCCATAAATAATGAAGTCAAAGAAGAAAACGGCACAGGTCTTTTGATCCTCCAGTGACCATGTCCCATAGGTAAGTTTCCACAGGAGTTGTCTACAGAGTGTGCTTTTAAAAGCACCAGGAAAACACATCTATTCCCTGGTGTCACCATTGTTCACTTATCTCCTAGAGTGAGGCATCACCCTCTTAGCATAGTGCCTTGCCCCTAGTAAGCTCTCAATGGATCTTAATAAGCTGTTCTTGTTATTTGGGCTTTTAAAAATGCAAACAACCCTGGGAAAGACGGCCACGGAGGCATGAACTCCTTAGTAGTATGAATTCGTTTCTCAGCCAGAATAGTTAAAGAAGGACTTTAGGGTGGGCGGGGTGCAGATGCACAAAGGGAGAAAGTGTTCCAACAAAAATGCTAGGGAATCTACAGCAAATCTCAGTTTGTGGTTTTGCTGAGGCCCACACCTGCACGGCATGAGGATTGCTCTGCCAGCCGCATCAGCCACTGGCTTCTCATTTCGGGGGGTGTGAGGCTCCCTCTGAGCCCAGCCAGGCAGTGGAGGAAATGAAGAGACTCTCAAGGGAGGGGCGAAGGAGAGAGGATGGGGTAGGGTGGAGAGCAGCCACCCCGAGAGCAGCTGCCTCTGCAAGACGGCGGGCTCCTCCCGCTGCTGGAGCTGCTCCTCCAGGAGTCAGGTAAGTGGTTCCGTGGGCGCTGCGAGTTCGCTTTCAGTTCCTCTCCTATTTGTCTGGAATCCGGGAGCATCTGCTATAGAGTGGGCACTCTGTGGCTTAAAGGGATTAGAGCAAGGCACCCCCACCTTTCCTTAAACTGTACACACATCTTCAATCCCTAAATCGGAGCACAAGCTGACAACTATGTGTGCAGATAATGGAGAGGAGTCATGTCCTTGTGGCTGGAGTCTGGCTAAAGGCTTATAGGAAAAGGACTGAGCTGCAGATTAGTGCTTTATGATGAGCAGTTTGGGAACCGGCAGGCAAATGTGTATTGTTGGGACTGTATATGTCCATCTGTCCTAGATTCCAAACTAGACAGTGAGGACATGAGGGCAGGAGCCATGCTCTAGTCTAGACTTTTTGGTCCCCCAAACCCTGCACAGTGGTTGGTACATGGGGATTTGTCTACACCTGCCTGGTCCAATACGGTGAATACCTGAAATGTGGCTAGTCCAAGTTGAGATGCGTCGTGGCTATAAAATGCATACTGACCTCGAGGACTTGATAGGAAATGAGAACAAAAAATATCTCAATAGTTTTTACATCAGTATAGGTTGAAATAATCATTTTTTGGGTGTATCGGGTTAAATAAGAAAAAAAAATATTTTTAATGTTTATGTATTTTTGAGAGAGAGAAAGACTGAGAGATGGAGAGACAGAGAGACAGAGATAGAATCCGAAGCAGGCTCCAGGCTCTGAGCTGTTAGCACAGAGCCCGACATGGGGCTCGAACTCACGAACCGCGAGATCGTGACCTGAGCCAAAGTCAGATGCTTAATTGACTGAGCCACCCAGGAGCCCCAAATAAAATATATTATTAAGATTAATGTCATCTGTTTCTTTTTGCTTTTTAAAATGTGGCTACTACAACATTTTGAATTACACGTGCAGCTTGCATTACATTTCTCTTGGACATCTCTGGTCTGGACTACCCTGACCTTTGCTCGACCCCTTCCCTCTCTCTTCAGCTCTCTGATCAGACTATAGAGGTGCCTTCACCTGGGAAACCTCTGGGCATATAAACAAAGGCCTCAGACTCTTTTATTGGCCAGAGTAAGATCTCCTGTGTATTTTATATTTGTTGAATCAAGGTTTACACCTTAGCAAGTGTGCTGCTCATACAATGTAACCTATAACCATACCCTTCGTTCTAAGGTAAAGGAATTCAGATTACAGCAAGTAGGAGGGGGACTAACTTTTATTAAGCACCAGCCTCACAAATGTTTTCTCCTTTAAATTTATTTTCATGCCAGCTCTGCGAGGTAGGCATTATTTACTTTCTCAGACAAAAGAAACTGAGGCTCAGAGGGCTCCGATAACTTGGCCAAGATCACCTGCCTAGTGAGAGGCACGGGGTCAGGACTTGAAAACTGATGTGCCTGGTTCAGAAGGCAAGTTTTCCCCCGACGACTGGCATGTGGCTTCATTTTTGCATATTTGAAATAGAGCCTAAGGGGTTCCCCACGTATCTGGAGGCTTCTATTTTGTCTGCACAGGAAAGGAGCTCATTAGGGAGATGCGGGGTTTCTTTTTTATCACTGATTTTCTAGATCGTGCAAGGAACAAGTCCAGGGCTGGTTCTCAGAACACCTGGGGACATTCTCGTCCTAGCGTGGCCCCAACACAACTAAGTGACCTAGGATACGTGGCTTCCAACTCTGGAAACAAAGAGGACCTTTACCGGTTGTGATTCCAAACCTGCTGTCTGGGAAAACAAACTGAGGCCCCTCTTGTTGCTTAATCCCTAACGGGTTATGCCTAAAGTTGAGGACTTTTTTTTCTAAATCGATAATTTTTTTCTTTTTTAACACTCTGTGAATCTGTTGGTTCCTTATGTCAAGATTTCTGTTGAGTGTGATGAAAACGAAATTCCAGATAAGGGAATCCACGTTGTGTGGGTGGGCAGGAAACCTCAAGTTCATTTTCAAGGATTAGGGGGCTTTTGAGGACTGCCCATGTGGTTAGTATTTTCCAGAGCTGTTTCATACATACCGCTGCACGTCTTGGAAATTTCGATCTGGTATCATTGCTCTAATGACTAGAAATCCTCGTTATCTATTTAGCAGATGGGAGAAGCATGCCAAGTCTCTCCATAAGCCTGCTTATTAATCCTCTCTGAAAAGCCGGTTTGTAAGAGTGACATCAAAGCGGGGACGCCCCAGGAGTGCTCTTTTTAGGACTCTGACAGCCTGTCCCCTTGCTGAGTCTGAATGTAAAGAGCAAGCTGTAGCTCTGATTACTTGACAGGCCATCAGGCTCCCTAAGCATTCCCCGTCCCCAGCTCAGACCCAACTCAAGCCTCTTTATCCAATGCGTGCTGATTGCTGCGGACAAGGCCTACGAAGATGAATTTTCCGGATGAGTTGCCATTTCTTGTTCCTGATCTCTGGAGGGTAAATCTAAGTGGCCTACAGTAGTTAGTTCTTCTAAACAGATTTCAGGGTGAATAGTGATTTGTATCTATCCAACTTGGCACAGCCATAAATTAATTCACCGTCAGATTTTGAGGCCCTGATGTTAAAAGAAATGGGTCAGGGAATGTACCCCTAATCTAAATCCCTTTGAAACTTTGTTTTGGGCTCAAACTTTGTTCTGGGTTTTGTGAGGGGGGTGGGGGGAAGGGACAGACAGAACCGTTAGTAAGGTTTTGAAAACCTGCTTCTCCTTTGTTGTTATTAATTCCTTCATGAATTGAATTTTATGAGATCATGGTCTGTATGATACTGAGCATTTGGCATTATTTTAAAGTTGTGTATCTATCTATACACACGCTTTGTAACCCTCTTGCTCGGCCCTTTTTACTGAATTCTGTCCTGTCTCATTTCCCTGACATTTCCGGCAATCAGTTCTGTCAACTACTTATCTGAAAATACACTTATTTTATTTTCCTGTTTGAGGAATATTATCACCCGTTATGGAACGTTTTTTATTGAAGGGGCGGCTGGGTGGCTCAGTCGGTTAAGTGTCTGACTTTGGCTCAGGTCATGATCTCGCAGTTCTTGGGTTCGAGCCCCAAGTCAGGCTCTGAGCTGTCGGCACAGAGCCTGGAGCCTGCTTTGGATTCTCTCCCTCTCTCTCTGCCCCTCCCCTGCTCACACTCTGTCTCTGTCTCAGAAATAAATAAACATTTACAAAAAAAATTTTTTTAAAGAATTTTTTTTTAATTTTTTTAACGTTTATTTATTTTTGAGACAGAGAGAGACAGAGCATGAACAGGGGAGGAGCAGAGAGAGAGGGAGACACAGAATCCGAAACAGGTTCCAGGCTCTGAGCTGTCAGCACAGAGCCCGACGCGGGGCTCGAACTCACGGACCGCGAGATCGTGACCTGAGCCGAAGTCGGACGCTTAACCGACCGAGCCACCCAGGCACCCCGAGAATGTTTTTTATTGAAATGTAGTTGACATACAGTTATGTTAGCTTCAGGTATGCAACATAATGATTCAACAATTCTACACATTACTCGGTGCTCACCGTGATGATGATGGAGTCACCACCTGTCAGCAAAGAGCACTGTTATAATCTCATTGACTTATTTCTTGTGCTTCACTTCTAATCTTTTGCAACTGGGAGTTCATACATCTATTTCACCCATCCCTCAACCCCCTCCCCTTTGGCAACCACCAATTTGTTCTCTGTATTTAAGAGTCTGTTGTGTGGTTTGTTTTTTTTTTTGCCTCTTTTTTCTCTGATCATTTGTTTCCTTTCTTAAATTCCACATATGAGTGAAATCATATGGAATTTGTCTCTCTCTGACTTATTTCACTTACCGTTATACTCTCTGAGTCCATTTGTGTTGTTGAAAATGGCAAGATCTCATTTCTCATGGTTGAGTAATATTCCATTGTATGTATATACCACATCTTCTTTATCCATTCGTCTATAGATTGATACTTGGGTTGTTTCCATAACTTCGCTATTGTAAATGCTGCAATAAACATAGGGGTGCGTGTATCTTTTTGATACATTGTTTTCATTTTCTTTGGACAAATACTCAGTACTGGAATTACTGAGTCGTATGATATTTATATTTTTAATTTTTTTGAGAAAGCTCCATACTGTCTTCCACAGTGGCTGTACCACTTTGCATTTCCATCAACAGTGCAAGTGGGTTCTCTTTTCTCTACATCCTCACCGACACTTGCTTTTTCTTGTCTGTCAGATTCTAGCCATTCTGACAGGTTTAAAGTGATATCTCGTTGTGGTTTTGATTTGCATTTCCCTCATGATTAGCGACATTAGGCATCTTTTCATGTGTCTGTTGGCAACCTGTATGTTTTCTGTGGAAAAATGTCTGTTCAGATCCTCTGCCCATTTTCAATCAGATTGTTTTCTTTCTTTCTGCTGCTGTTGAGTTGTAGAAATTCTTTATATATTCTGGATATTAACTCCTTATCAGATACGTCATTTACAAATACCTTCTCCTATTCAGTAGCTTGTCTTTTTGTTTTGTCGATGGTTTCCTCTGGTGTGTGAAAGCTTTTAATTTTGGTGTAGTTCCAATAATCTATTTTTGCCTTTGTTTCCTTTGCCTAAAGAGACATATCTAGAAAAATGACTCTACAGCTGATGTCAAAGAAATTATTGCCTGAGTTCTCCTCTAGAAGTTTCATGGTTTCGGGTCTTACATTTAGGTCTTTAATCCACTTTGAATTTATTTTTGTGTGTGGTGTAAGAAAGTGGTCCAGTTTCATTCTTTTGCATGTTGCTGTCCAGTTTTCCCAACACCATTTGTTGAAGAGACTTCCCCATTGTAGAGTCTTACCTCCTTTGTCTTAAATTAATTGACCATACAAGATTGGTTTATTTCTCGACTCTGCATTCTCTTCCACTGTCTGTTTTTGTGCCGGTACCACACTGTTTTGATTATTACAGCTTTGTGGTACCTCTTGAAGTTTGGGATTGTGATGCCTCCAGCTCCATTCTTCTTTCTCAAGATTGCTTTGGCTATTTGGGGTTTTGAAAAACTGTTTTCTTTTCTTTTTAAAAAACTGTTTCTTTTCTTTTAAAAAAACCTGTTTTCTTTTCTTTTACATTTATTTATTTTTGAGAGACAGAGAGCATGAGTAGGGGAGGGAGAGGGGCAGAGGGAGAAGGAGACACAGAATCCGAAGCAGGTTCTCACGAACCATGAGATCATGACCTGAGCCAAAGTTGGATGCTTAACCCACTGAGGAACCCAGGCCCCCCTTGAAAAACTGTTTCTTAAGTGTGCTTATTAGCAGCAAGTTCCTGTGGTTCAATGCATTCCGTGACGACTAGCTAATCGAGGACCCTCGCTCAAAACTGTGTAGCTGTAAATAAAAGGAGGGAAACATTTCATATGAACAGAAGCCATATTAAGTTACTTCTGGAAAACAAGCTGTTTTGAAGTTCTTTCAATATGTCAACGACGGAAATCGTCAAGATATATGCTACTTTCAAATTAATTTTTTTCTGTGAAAATCCATACGAAAAGAAACCGTAGGGTAACCTAAACTTGCAGGCCGCAGCTTTGATGGGAAGAAAAAGATAATGATGTTGTTTTGCTTCGCTAAGGCTTGTTATCTTTATCCCCCTAAAAGACCACAACCTTCAGAAACAGGGGCTCCATCTGAAAAAACGACCACAACAGAAAAAGCCTTACTGTTAATACTATTAATACGGCTGTGAGGACATGTCATTATTCCAGGGAACAGTGTGGCACTTTCAGAAACTGCGAAGGGAAATTTCTGTGTCCTTTTAACTGGGTCGAGGAGAGTCTTTCAAGGCAGGGAGCGCACAGTAGGCACTCAACAGACTGAATAAACAGGATGTGGTGAGGAGCCCTTTGCTGACTTGCCATTCTCTGGCCTCTCGCCGCCTCCTAAAGCTGTTGGAAGGGTTCTGCATCCTCTAAAACACAGAAGGGAGTGTGGCACACTCAAGTCCATTCGGTGGTAAAGGGCTAAGTGACATCCTTGTTTAGATGCAAGTCTGGCCCTGGGGTACCCTGCAGGGGAGGGAGAGGAGAGAGGGAAGGGGGAGGAATGGATGGAGGGAGCACAGTTCTGGTGAGGGCAGTGGTGGGTACTTTCCCTGCAGCTGACTGTGCTCCAGGGGTGCGGTTGGAAGGCTTCAGGGGGACAGGGTCGGATGCTCCCCCTGCCTCTGGGTAGTCCAGCAAGCCCTTTCTACTAGCGGCACAAATAGAAAAAGACCCAAGAAAACTGGCTGGCCGCGGGTCAGGCTGGAGGGTGGGGGATGGGAGGGTCTGGGAGTCCTTGCTCCAGGCAGCAGTCTTCCTGAGCCTCCAGCCTTGCTCTCCTGGCTCCCTCCTTCACAGGGTCCTTCTTCCATTATGACAAATATTTAACATCTACCCTGTGGGCGGCTTTGAATTTCAAAATGAGCCAAATATAAAGTGGCTCCAATGAAGCTCGGGTGCCGGGCGCGCCAGATTAGGGTGACATTTACTGAAATGCGTTTTAAAATAGAACCCCAGGAACGTGGAGATAGTCTAACCCTTGCTCATCACGTATCAAAATAGATTCATGGCAAAATAAAACAAAGCAACACAAAAACCAACCCAGGGTCATTGCCAAGCTGCTTCCCTGACCTACATTAAAAATAGGCGTTACTAGAAAGAGGTCAGAGCGGCAAGATAAGTTCTGGGCTTTCTCAATGGCGAGAAGGAGAGATGCTCTGTAAACAGAAGGGAAACTCAGGGGTTGTGAAAAGAAGTTTTACTGTCATGAGAACTTTTTTGTTTTCCCCTCTAGGATTCACAGGCGAATTCAATCATGGCCAGGCTGCCTTTGGCAGATCCCTTAGCCTCTGAACACTTCTTTTTTTTAAAGTTTATTTATGTATTTTGAAAGAGAGAGAGAGAGAAAATGAATATGAGCAGGGGAGGGGCAGAGAGAGAGGGAGAGAGAGAGAATCTCAAGCAGGCTCTGGGGATTGAACTCACAAATCCCGAGATCATGACCTGAGCTGAAACCAAGAGTCTGTCGCTTAACCAGCTGAGTCCCCCAGGTGCCCGTCTGAACATTTCTTTTTAAAAACTATCTGCCCTTTCCAGCCCTTCTGTGACGTCAGAACTGACCTCTTAGGGCTCTTCACTTGGGCCACTCAGCTCGCTCTCCTTATGTCACGTGTCTCCTTTCTTTGAGAACCACTTCCCGTCCTGTCATCTTCAGCTTGACTCAGCGCGGGGTGGGGGGCAGCTCTCTCTCCACCCTGCCCTCGCTTATCCTCTCTTTCCTCTCCTCTCCTCCTTCTCTTTCTATGTTCCCTGCAGAAAACTTAGGAAACATGGAGAAGTAAGCAAGAAGAATGCTCACCAGGAATCTCACCACTGAGATCATTATTACTAGCACTGGGGTCTTTACCTTTCCATGGCGTGGATGCAGAAAGAGGGACACGATATGTTGCTCAGTGGGGAAAAAAGAACACACAATGTGCACGTGTACAGGCACATGCGGGTCCTGCGTATTTATTTTAGTGGAGGATATTTGACATTCTGCTGTGTTACCTGCCTTTTACTGACCTGACAATAGGGTGTAAACATGTGCCCTGTCAATAAATTTGTTTCTATACATCACTTTAATGGTTTAATCTCATTCCACTTTATGGATGTCCCACAATTTATGCAACGATCCACCATTTCTCCATATTAAAGGTGTTTCTCATCTGCTGCTTTTGTAAATGACTCAGCAGTCATTGTCTTACAGCCAAATGTTGGCATACTGTTAAAAAACAAACTTCAGGGGCACCTGGGTGGCTCTTGATTTTGAGCACCCGACTCCTGATTTTGGGTCATGTCATGGTCCCAGGGTCGTGGGATGGAGCGACAAGCCAGCCTCCCCACCCCGTACTGAGCAAGGAGACTGCTTAAGAGTCTCTCTCTCTCTCTCTCTCTCTCTCCCCTGCTCCTCCCCAGCTCGTACACAAGCACGTACACACATGTTCTCTCTCTCTTAAATAAATAAATAAATTCAATTAGGTAAATCTGAAGATCTAATTAGCTTTATTAAATGATTCATAAATTAGGCAGCATCCCAACCAGCAAGCAGAGGGAAGCTCCGAAGGGCTACAGAAAGGGAAGGGTATTTTTTTTAATTTAATTTAATTTAATTTAATTAATTAATTAATTAATTTATTTTATTATATGAAATTTCTTGTCAAATTAGTTTCCATACAACACCCAGTGCTCATCCCAAAAGGTGCCCTCCTCAATACCCATCACCCACCCTCCCCTCCCTCCCACCTCCCATCAACCCTCAGTTTGTTCTCA
>NC_064813.1:42826293-42867635 GCF_023721935.1 Panthera uncia
TGAGAACAAACTGAGGGTTGATGGGAGGTGGGAGGGAGGGGAGGGTGAAACTGTAATTAGATTAGGTATTAAGTCCCAGTTTGGTGACTCGGTCTAAGTGACACCATTTTGGGCTGCGGTTTTCTTTTTAATGATACATATCCTTAGCTATTTCCTCAGGACAAATTCCTCCAAGTGAAGTTGCTGGGCCAAAGAAGGAAGGTCATTCACAGGGCTTTTTTGATACATACCGCCAAATTGTCTTTCACAAAGATTGTTAACGATTGACTTCCTGCCCGAGTGCCCATCCCCAGAAAGCTTGCCAGGATTGACTATCTCATTCTTTTTTTTTTTTTTTTTTTTTTAAGTGGTTTTAAGTTGTTTTCATTTAACTTCTTTCATTACTAGTGAGATAGAATTTATTTTATAGATGTATGCATCTGGCCATTTGCACGTGTCTTTGTCCAAACGTAGCCTGCGCCTGGATGGGTTCAGTGCCAAGGACCGGGTAGTATGGCAGCTTGCAAGGATTGACAAGACCTGGCTGGTTTTAGGATTCACAGTTAAAATGAGTCTTCTCTTTCCTTTTTCTAGTACTTTCTATTTTGGAGAGGTTGGCATCAATGGCAAGAGATGATGATTTCCTTAGATTCATATTCAACCTCCATGCCATGTATTTGGGTTCTTTGCAGTTTTTTCTAGAAATCCATCAGTTATGGTAGACAATGGGACTAAAAAGTAAATTCACATCCTGCTCATATTTCTGTGACAGATTCATGGAACCAACGGCGTGCTCATTTATTGTAGTTGGGGTTTTTTTGTGTGTTTTTTTTTGGCATTTTACCTTTTACTCTCCAAATTTATTCAACAATACAATTTCATTTTCCCTATAGGCAGCTTTTCATTTTCTGTTTATGATTCAGTACCTTTACTTCACGCCGATATCTTAGGAGAAGCAATATATGAACTTAGTATTTTATTTTAGAATTCGTAACTTAAAAACAATAATATGTAGCAAGTTTATGAAATTTCACTGCAGTTAATTTTTGTTTTGAAGAAATTTCCTTTAACAACCCATAAACAATAGCTATGCTTGGACGCCTGGGTGGCTCAGTCGGTTGAGCATTAGACTCTTGATTTTAGCTCATGTCATGATCTCAAGGTCATGGGATGGGGGCCTGCATAAGATTCTGCGTCTCTCCCTCTATTCCTACCCTCCCTGGCTTGCTCTCTCTCTCTCTCTAAAATAAAGAAAAAATAACCAGTATCTATGCTTTAGTTGGCAGTCCATTATATAAACACCTCCAATGTATGATAAGTAAAATAAAAATTAATATTAAAATTAAAATACTAAATATTAAAAAGAATAGAAATATTAAAACTAATAATTAAAATAACTATTTTATGGATATGTGATGGTAAATGAGCATTAATTACTACAAAAGTGAGTTCTGTCATAATGGAAATGATAGATTATAATTAGGAATTCTGAGCTACCATTCAGGCAGCAAGATGAATTTTAATGCAAAATTTCGAATTTACCTGATACACCAGTACTAATAGAAGTGGGTTTTTTTGGTTTTGTTTTGTTTTTAATTTAGATAAAAATCCAAACAGTGGTTGGAAAAGCATCTCCTTGTTTAGAAGCATAAATGTGGATGTTTTCAATCAGCAAGTTATCAACCCATTCTGCTTCAACTTATGAAGCAAGTAAATGTCAACACTATTGGATAAAGTCTTTATTTCTCTGTGTCAGAAACAAAATGGATTTTGTTAGATAAATCATTTTATTGTTATCTGCCAGAAAATTATTGGAATAAGAATATAAACTACCTACCTTTTAAATCAGCAGTTAAATAAAAATCTGGAAAAAATTCAAAGTAATAGCAATATTTATGATGCAGGTAGTGTCCTTAAATGCCATGCTCTTGAACAATAAACAACCTGAACAACTGTCCTTCACTACTCTAGACGTTTATGTGGCCATTACAGTTAATACAGCACTCCTACTTGCATGCAAGTAACCTGTGTAGGAAACGGAGGAGAGTCTACGTGATCGTCAGACCTGTGTTTGGATGCTGGTCACTCTGTTTGCCATGAGCTTGGGCAATTCATTCACTACTCCCTAGGAATCCTTGGTCACCCCATTTACAAGTGAAGAGTAGTAACATCAGCCAAGAGGCTGACATTCTGATTTTCTTAGGAAATCAAATGTTAAGGCAATTGTTTGAGGCTTGCAAATAAGCCACTGTGCAAACTGAAAGCCTACAGATGGTCTTTAAGGCAACCTCCAACCAATAAATGGCCCTGTGACAAACCTCAAGAGCACACAGGGCTTCTATTCTGAGAAATGAAATTTTGCAAAAACAACCAGAAAAACAGTTAAAGCCCCAGAAATGGTGAGAATATTTACTTCAGAGGAAGCCAGGAGGAAGCTTGCTTGAACATCTTCCTCCTGTCTGTCCCTTGTCCCCTCTGCTGGCCCCACTTGATTTCAGCAGCATATCCGTAGCTGGCCTGGAAAAAAGGAATGTGTCCAGTCTTTCCTCCATTCATCAAACATTTGCTGTAGCCTCCTATGTTCCAGGCACTGGCCTATCCTCTGGGAAGAAAAATCAAATCAGACGTGCTCTCCGTCCACGCAGGGCTTCTGAAGTCTTGTTTGTGAACTGTCTTTTTTGCACCCTGTCCTCCCAGGTTCTGTCTCTTCTTCCTTCCACTATCCTAGGTGACAGCTGCCCTTCATGCTCAGGTATCCAGTGCACCTTCTCTTTTCAATGATTTCAGTTATTCATTGTGGACAAAGGACTGCATGTTCCCACTTTGCCCTGCAGCACCTGGCATGTCCACAGTCCCAGTGCTGCCTAGACTTTGCCCATCGTCCAGCACCAGGATGCATGCCACCTCCTCCACGCCAACCTGCTTTCCTCACCCAATTTAGAACTGAATTGTCCTTCCTCTCTGATCCAATAGCCACTTGTTTGTACATCATTTTACCACTGACCACGCACCTGCTTTTTGTTACAGTGGTTGCAGCCAATGAATACCTCCCGGGGGATGGGAGGGTGGGGTTGGAAAGGCACTCTTTGAGCCCAGGGCCGTGTCCAATTCCTCTGTAACTCTGCTCAGAATTAGCATGATCAAATCCTTCTGTTGGTGGCACTTTGCCATCAGGAGTCCATGGATGGCTCTTAGGGTTTATTTATTTAATATATTTTTAAATTTTTAGATTTTTTTAAAATTAAAAAAAATTTTTTTTAACGTTTATTTATTTTTGAGACAGAGAGAGACAGAGCATGAGCAGGGGAGGGGCAGAGAGAGGGAGACACAGAATCTGAAGCAGGCTCCAGGCTCCGAGCTGTCAGCACAGAGCCTGACACGGGGCTCGAACTCATCAACTGCGAGATTATGACCTGAGCCAAAGTCAGATGCTCAACCCACTGAGCCACCCAGGCACCCCAGCCAAAGGCTATTTAGAGTGAAATCTCATGAATAATATGGGTGTTCAACTGGGTAACACTACATTTTGGATTTTCTTAAGGTAACACTGACTTCTTAAAATGTGGATGGTAAATCTACCTTAATAACCATTCCCTAATTCTGCACATACATTTGGACATGTGCAAAATGATGTTCCGAATGCATCCCATAATTGTGCCATCATTTGAAGAGCAAAAATAGGAAACTATGTCAATGTCTACTACCAGAAGACCAGGTAACTAAATGGTGGGCATCCATGGAACAGAACACGCGGCAGCTGAAAAAAAGAATGAGGAAGTTCTGTACATATTGATCATGAATTGACTCCAAGATGTATTAAGTGAAACAGCAAGAGGTAGAACAACGTGTGTAGTCTGGTATCACCTGCAGGGAAAAAACTGTTTTTCATGCGCGTGTCTCTGTGTCTGTGCATCTATGTGTTTGCTTATGTGCACACAAGGCACGCTCTAAACTGGAAATGATCATTGCCTCCAGGGAGGGGAACAAGCCGACTGGGGCGAAGGGTGGAAAAGTAGCTTTTCAAAGACTCTCCTTTTGGAGCTTTTCCGTTCTAAGTGACATGAATGCCACATAATAAAACAAAAACATTTAGAAACCCCAAGCTAAAAAGATTACGATGTTCCCTCCTCCGTTCAAAATTAAAGATAAAAACATTTCCGGGGCGCCTGGGTGGCTCAGTCGGTTGAGTGTCCGACTTCGGCTCAGGTCATGATCCCACCGTTCATGAGTTTGAGCCCCGTGTCAGGCTCTGTGCTGACAGCTCAGAGCCTGGAGCCTGCTTCGGATTCTCTGTCTCCCTCTCTCTCTGCCCTTCCCCTGCTCAGGCTCTGTCTCTCTCTGTCTCTCAAAAATAAATAAACATTGAAAACAAATAAAACAATAAAAACAATTCCTAACACTTCAAAAGGCTAGTCTCCAAAAAGGAGTCCTTAGTATTCCTCGAGGAGTATGACTGTGAGAAGAAATGTACAATGTGCAAGGGGACGTGTGCAAAGGGGACACTGGAAGGGGACACTGACATGCATTTGTGAAAAGAACTAGTTATTTTTGTAGCGGTGCCTTATTCTTGTCACCCTTGCCCCGTTTCACAAATAGGGAAATGGAGTCCAGGCAGGCGAAGTGACTCATCCGTGTTACCTGGACTCTTGGTTCCAAGTCTTGCCTCGTTAGGGGATTTCCTGTCTGCTCCTGCGGATGTCGTGGTGGGTGGGGGAGACAGAGGGGGGACAGACACTCTTTCATCGGGTCTTAAACATACCTTTACCCTCACTTCACACCCTGAACGGGGGCTGGAGGCCAAGCGGGAGGTAAGTGCCTGTGATGGCCCCTGTGGGCCACATCTCCCTCACTCTTCCCCTGGGCTGCCTTCCGCCTCCTGGACTCTGCTCTTGGTGTGTGGTGGGCATAGCGCCCCTCTTTCTAGGATTGACATTACCCACTTGATCCCCTACTTCATTACACTTTATCACCACTTTATCACACAATTTGGTTCGGGGTTCGGGGTGACTTTGGGCTGTTTCAAATCAACTTCCCTTTCAAAGGATAAAGATCTGCCATCAACTAAGGGATGCCGAAGTTCGTGGTGGAGGCTCGCCATGATTTGGACAGAGGTTGAGCGGCCCCGGGCGGGGTGCTATAAAGGAGTCTTTCACATTTGTTCATTCATTCGACAATTACACAAGGAAGCTATCCATTGCGTAGGCACTGTTCTAGGCGCTGGGGATATAGGGATGATGAAAGCGGGTAAGTTTCTGTCCTTGTGGAGCTTATGTTCTTGTGATGAGAGACGGACAATAGTAAAAAATATCTATATATGATAGAGGTAAATTCATACACTAATAGATGAGAGGTGATGTGGCAGAGAGGCTGGGGGCGTCCACTTCGGACCATGTTCTTGGAGAAAGCCTATCTGAAGATGCTTTTCTTAGGGAAAAAGTGCTATTTCAATGTTTTTAAAAAATATTTATTTATTTTTGAGAGAGAGCGAGAAAGTGAATGTGCATGCATGAGTGGGGGAGGGGCAGAGAGAGAGGGAGAGAGAAAATCTCAAGCAGGCTTTGCGCTGTCAGCTCAGACCCTGACACAGGGCTCGATCTCATGAACTATGAGATCATGGCTTGAGCTGAAATCAAGAGTTGGATGCCCAACCAAGGCACCCCTGCAATGCTTTTTGAGGTCTTCCCCTCCAGTGCCAAGATTCTAACGTTCTCTTCGCCCAACAGGCTCCCGTGGTGGAATGAGAAAGGTAGACAAGAGGGGTGCCAGTTCCCTGGGGTTCTGTCTCTCCCAGCTGCTGCTAGATGCCTCTGAGAAGCTCTGTTTCCAGGTAAGGAGACCACCTGTCCTAAGACCCACAGGACCTGGAACAGGAACCGGCTGAGTGGACTCCCTGGTGAAATGAATTGGACCAACTGTAGGTTCCAGGACTCCAGAGTCAGCAGCGATGCCTTCCTGAACAACCCCTCACCATTGCTCTGCTCGGGTAAGACCAGCTGAAAACCAGCCTTAGGCCAAGTGGCTATGACTTACTGTTAAGTAATAGTCTGACCACTGAGTTCTCAACCCTGTGGGGTTGGTAGTCTTACTATGTTCATTTCACAGACAGTTAAGAAGTGCCTGAGACCCAAGTCACTGGATTCTAAAGCTCAGGCTCTTTCATGATATCATCCTTCATGCTTGTTCTCCTCACTCCCACTGACCCTCCTTGCCTTCCTAACCCTGGAGGGACACCCTCATGCTGTCTGTCCTCCTTGCTATAAACAGGTGTGTCCTATCCCAGCCAGCCACCCCCCACTGGTGCCCCAGGCTCCCCTTTCATTGTTCTGGGCTTATGTGTGACATCTCACTCCCCACCCCGGTCTCCCACACATCAAGCCCTGTGACTTGGTTCCTCATCTTGGGTGTTGGTGACATGGGCACTGGGAAGATCTGGTTTCCAAGTCCCCTCCCTACCCCTCACTCAGAAGGTGGGCAGGAGTTTGTCAAAGAAAACCTTGGTGAGGTCAGCTATTTTATTTAGGAGGAGGACAGAAAGAAAGGCAGACGGCAAGTGGACCATTAAGGTGCCTGACACAATTCTATCTGACCTTAATGTCCCGAGTGGTCATGATTCTTGGTGTGCCTCCTCCTAGATGCTATTTGTCATCATGCATGTTAGGTTGCCCCAGTGACCCCCTATGTTCCCTTCACCCAACCTGAGCAACAATCTCTGCATCTGGGTGTCTGATAAGCCAGCTCCCAAGACGTGTCTGGAGAGGTGCTACCTGCCATAGGGGCTGAATTGTGTGGCCCCACTTTATGGGGGAAAGGAAGAGGGAGGAGCCTGAGTGCAGATAAAGAGAACTTTGGGTTTGGGGTCGGAAACATAGGCTCATGGCTCCAGCACTTGTGTGGGGCAAGTGGTTTGTCCTGAAGCTTCTCACCTGCACAGTGGGAGGGTTTGACTAGGTATGTTTTAAGATTCCTTCTAACTCTGAGAACACAGGCACAGTCTGTGGGGGATGGGCTGGTGTCTTCATCTTTTGGTGCTGGAGAAATGTTTTCACAGTGTGGAGAATAGCACAGCCATCTGCCACCAGTCTGGGCAAGCTCTTACACCTGCCGCCTCTGCCCAGTATCAGCCCAACTCTCCAGGGTCCTGACCGCTTCCAACCCCACCACATGCCCCACTCTGGGTACCACTCACCCGTGTCATTCTGGTTACTTTTTTTTTTTTCCTGGACATCCTGCCATATCTGGTATCGGTCAGCCCTTTGTAAGAATGGGAGAACTTGGGAGTGAAATGACCACACGAAGACAGCAGAGCAGAGCATTCATAAACACGCAATTTAAAGTCAGAGAGATGTGAGTTCAAGTCTGAACTCTGCCACTTACTAGCTCTAGGACCTTGAGCAAGTCTGATCTCCGTCTGAGTTTGTTTCTTTACTGCCAGATGGGAATAATAATTGTGCCTATTTTATTGTCTATTTATGACAATTAAATGAGATAATGAATATGCCTGATGTATGTTAAGTCCCCAATAAATGGTAACTAATATTACATTTATATCCTGTAAAGCTCATTCACATGTGTGCTGAGCCTGTTTGGACTGCTATGACAAATGCCCATTGACTGAGTGGCTTCTAAGCAACAGAAATTTATTTCTTATAGTTCTAGATGCTGGTAGATCCAAGATTAAAGCACTGGCACATTCAGTGTCTGGTGAGAGCCCACATCCTGGGTCATAGACAGCTGTCTTCTCACTGTGTCCTCACATGGTAGAGGGGGTCAGGGGGGATCCACGGGGTCTCTTTTTTTTTTTTTTAACGTTTATTTATTTTTGAGACAGAGAGAGAGACACAGCATGAACGGGGGAGGGGCAGAGAGAGGGAGACACAGAATCGGAAGCAAGCTCCAGGCTCTGAGCCATCAGCCCAGAGCCCGACGCGGGGCTCGAACTCGCGGACCGTGAGATCGTGACCTGAGCTGAAGTCGGACGTTTAACCGACTGAGCCACCCAGGCACCCCCTACGGGGTCTCTTTTATCAGGGCACTAATCCTATTCATGAGGGCTCTACCCTCATGACCTACTACCTCCCAAAGGACCCATTTCCTAATACCTTCACGTTGGGGGCTAGGATTTAACATACGAATTTCAGCAGGAGACATTCAGTCAAGAGCATGTGTGTAAAAATTACTCTCAAATTTCCTTTCTACTTCCTTTCTGCCCCTTTCTGTAGAGAACCTCACGACGCTGAAGCCAGAGATCAAACCTGATGAACTCAGCAGGTAGTTGAGAGGAGAGCTGGACCTACGGATGAGAAGTGTCGGGGGCTGTGGGAAGCAGCCTGCTTGGCCCAGAAGGGGGATGGGTGTGACTGGGACCATGGCTCTGGAGGTCGGAGCAGAGGAGAGAGGCTCAAAATGGAGGCAGGAGGTGGGTTTTGGGGAAGTGGGAGCCCAGAGGTGGAAGAGTTCCTGTAGGAGTAGGGAGGCCCCAGGACAATTCTGTGGATGGTCACCAAAGCTGGCCGAGGCGGGTGGAGCATCCTCATTTCTCTGGTTTGCTTCTCTCAGTTTGGGCACAGCAGCCACAGTCATTTCTGGCTCCGTTGGAGTGGTGGCTCTCATCTTGCTCCTGGTGGGTCTCTTGTCCATGACCCTGAAGAAATGGAGACATGAGAGTGAGTTGGGCAAGCTGGCCCTGGACCTGAGAATGAAGAGATGGGGAAAACTGGGGGTGGAGAGGAGGGTGGCTTTCCTGTGGGGCAGCCTCAGGGACGGGAGGAGTGGGTGAGCTATGGTGTCTGTTCTCCAGAGCCGCCAGACGCTGTGCATAGAGCGACAGATTTATTTATGGTACAAATTATTTATGCTGAAAGCCATATATATGTATGGTTTATATGTAGCAACTAAAAGAAATATTAATGCTACACAATCTCAGCTAAATAATAACTCAAGTTATAAAGTGCGCCAGTGGGGCTCACTCTCCCATCTCATCTTGGGCATCTAGCTTCCTCTAAGGGGCTCAATGGGTTCAATACAGTGAATTTTGCATTTCAAAAGTTTAAGCCTAAGGCCAGTAATCAACCAAGTGAAGAAGGTTACTATGCCCACTCAAGCTGACTCTGAATCTATTAATTTTTCTAGGGCTATTTAAGAAACAACTGAGGCACCAGACCAACTTTCTCCATAAAACTTCGGTGAGGAAATAGTCATTGTACCTAAAGGAACTTCCAGTCCCTTCTGCCACGATTTGATGCTGTTTCCGAAGTAGACCCCATATCAGAGGTGATGGGGATGAGGCAGAGAACAGCCCTAAAAGAAATGTTTTTTTAAGATCGAGGGAAATCCAAGTCTTGCACAAGAACCCAGTATTTCATTGCTGTCCTACAGGGGGCCCAGTAGCTGGTGCTATCTATGGACATCTCTAGTGCTTAGTTATCTGTCTGTAACTGGGGTCCTGTCTCTGAAGGAGTTTTCCTGCCACGCTGATGCCATATATTCCAATGTGATCAACCTGACTCCCTGGAAAGAGGATGACTTCGCTGTCTATGCCAACGTGTCCCCTTTCGATTGGCCCAGGAAGACATCACCAGACCAAGTGGAATATGCCTCCATTGTATTCCACTGATGGGAAGCCAATGCGATGGTTCAGGCTGAGAGTCAAACCTATGCCCCAGCTGGTGTGTGTGTGTGTGTGTGTGTGTGTGTGTCTAGTTAGAAAAATGCATTAAAACATTCTAATGACGGTAAATGGCTGCGTATTCTTCTAATTGATTGGAAATAAAGTGCAGTTCTAATGGAAAGGAGTGGCATATGAGAGACAGGACATGTCGGTCTGAGCCACCCCAGCCCCAGAAGCTGGTTCCTGAGACAGATTGGCCCACAAAGAAGTCCTTTCTAGTTCTCACCCCTCCTGAGGCTAGGTGAGGAGGAGGGTTCATGCTATTCAGGGCTCTGCTTCTCGGTTGTGTCTCTCCTATTCTGCCTTATCAAGAATTAGAACCCTGCCCCTGACGCGTGAAGAGCTGTCGACCTTGTACGTCTGCCTGATGGAACTGCTGGGCAATATAGCAAGTGGGGGGCGGTGGTGGGAGGGGCAGCAGGGACACGTGAGGCGCTTCTGACTGAGGGAGCAAGACCTGGTGAGCGCCCGCAGGCACGGAGGGCCACCCAGGGAAGGAGCGCCTAGCCAAAGTGGGCTACCTGTCGCCACTAACCAGGGACCACTCTTGTGGGAACTTTGGAAGATGTCTGGAATCACAACGGAGTCACCCCTTCTTTTCTTTATTTAAAAACGTGTGTTAAACATCACCATGTTCTAGACTCTGGGAATACAGCCGTGAACCCAAGGGACAAAACCTCACCCCCATAGAGCTTACCTTCTCCAAGGGGGAAACAGTCAACGGACAGACAGGCAAATACACAGACAGGCAGGTGATGGCATGTGCTACGGAGCAAAATAAAGCAAATCAGGGAATGTAGGGAAGAGCAAGCGGGGGCGGGGTGCTGTTTTGCATCGGACGGTCAGGGAAGGCCTCCCCGTCACTCGCCCTAAATGCAGAGGGGGTAAATAGGGAAGAGCATTCTGGGCAGAAGGAAGAGCAAATGCAAAGGCCCTGAGGTGGAAGTATGCCTTGCATGGTCAAAGAGGAGCGAGGCGGTGCGTGTGTCTGGAGGGGAAGGGAAGCGACGTGAGGAGATGAGGGGTGTGTAACAAATCAGCACCTGGGTTTGGGAATCAGGTGTCCAAGGTAGCACTTGCCACAGCATGTTCCATGGAGTGTTAGGTTCATAACAGCAGCCTGGTTTGGGGCGGGGGGATTGTGCCTCTGGCTGCACCACTCTACACTCTGTTGCTCTTCTCTATTAATCTCCAGCGTTCTCCTCACTTACAGGGGACCCCAGAACCTCAGGCCTTGTCTTCACTCCACCCTAACCTTGTCATCACCCAAGACAACGTCAGTGGTCAGGTAGCCAGTTCCCCAGCTGTGTTCTAGTTAGGGGAGACATTAATGGATGTAGGGATGGAGAGATTAAATGGATCTGTGACCAAATGAGTTTGGCTAATGATGAATAAGCAAAGAACAATGGAGAAAAAGAAATTTTCCCTTAAGACCAAAGCTGATGGAAGCCACTGCTCGTCTTCTAAGGAGGCTGGCTGGGCTCATGTCAATAACATCATACTCTATGGCTCCATTGCATTCATAGGGACTGAGGAGAGGAAGAGAAGGAAGCACTAACGTTTCCAACCCTCTGCCACCTTTTCTGTGTCAATCAAGGGCAAGTCCAGGAGTAGACAGCCCTTTGTGTTAGCAGAGATGTATGGTTATCCCGTGCCCTGGTTTGCCAGGGAGTTTCCCGCTGCACACCTGTTGTCCCAGCGACGTTATTATGAGACTGCCTTTCACTCGAAAGTGTCATAGTTTGGCTTTTGACTCTTGGCTCGGAGGAGGCAAAAGTTCAACTGTCTTCGGTCACCCTGAATCCGGGTCCATCTGACACCAGCCCCCTCCACCAGGCTGCCTAAGTTTGACCCCAAGGAAATCAAAGTCCTATACCTGAGGTGCACCGGTGCCAACGTCGGTGCCACATCTGCCCTGGCCCCGAAGATCGGCCCACGGGGTCTGTCTCCAAAAAAGGTTGCCAAGGCAACTGATGATCGGAAGGGTCTGAGGATTACATTGAAACTGACCGTTCAGAACCGACAGGCCCCGGTTAAAGTGGCACCTTCTGCCTCTGCCCTGGTTATCAAAGCCCTCAAGGAACCCCTGAGAGACAGAAAGAAGCAGAAAAACATTGAGCACAGTGGAAATATCACCTTTGATGAGATTGTCAACATTGCCTGATAGAGGCAGCACCGATCGTTAGCCAGAGAACTCTCTGGAACCATTAAAGAGATCCTGGGGACTACCCAATCTGTGGGCTGCAGCGTTGATGGCCGCCACCCTCATGACATCATAGATGACCTCAATAGTGGTTCAGCGGAATGTCCAGCTGGTTAAGAATTACAAAGGAAACTGTTTCAATAAAGGATCGTTTGACAATAAAAAATAAAAGTGTCATAATTTGCATGGTAAAGTGTGTGGTCATCCATTAACAAGACTTTGAGGGTGCAAAGGTAGGTCTCAGGCCAAGTAAGGAGGGGAAAGTAAGGATGCCTTATACAATAAAATGAGAAGGAGTTGGGTGGGGGTGGAGGAGGCTGTGTTGGGGGATAACAAGGAAAATTTTGAGGGGAAGAGGGGCTAAAATCACATAAAAGATTTTTACCGGCGCAAACCTCAGTAAAGCCTGCTTAATACAGCAGTGCCCAATGTGGGTATTTTGGGGAAGGAGAAAGGGGACTGAAATCCACATCTTGGTCAGCATAGAGCGCGAATAAGAAGGAAGTGGTCAAAGGTGCTATATGAATGAGTTGGACAATTCGGGGAGGGGCTGAATTCAGCTGGAAGTGAGTACAGGAACACAAACCCTCTGGAAATTCTCGGAAATCTCAGGGAGGGCCCCAGAGTTTCCAACAGCTAGAATAGTGAGCCAATGGTATTTAAATCTTAATGGATAGACTGACCTCCACATAAATCTGAGATGTAAAATTTAAACAGGTCTCTTTATGGCAAGACTTCTCGGAGCCTCCAATATGTAATGTGCTTGGTGAAGAGCTATGTGGTATCCTTTAAACCCTTCATATCCCCAAGGAGCATCCCATAGGGCAGGAATTATTTCTTGTAACACCTTGTGGGAAGAGCTGGAATAAGGGGGCAACTGCCTAGGTGTCACACTGTCACAGAAGGTCCCCGGGGACCAGGCTAGCTCTGCTTCTGCCCAGGGAGAGCGCAGAGTAGCCTTTAGACTTTCATGGGGGCAAGTGGGGTGACTGTGCCCAGCCCGAAGCCAAGACGCCCCCTCTACCAGCCTTGATTTCTGCACGAGGGCTTCCAATTCTTAATGAGGCAACAAGAGACATGTCTGTAGAGCAGCAGGTGTCAGCTGGGAGAAATTTCATACCCCTTCCAGGGGACATTTGAAGATATCAGGTGACATTTTTGATTATCACAGTGAGATGGGGTGTGTGTGTGTGTGTGTGTGTGTGCGTGCACTACTGGGACACACTGGGGAGAGGCCAGGGATGCTGCTAAATATCCTACCATGCATTGTATGGCCCTCTGGAAGCTAGAATTAGCCTGCACAAAAAATGTCAGTAACGCTGCTCTTGAGGATGGCTGCCCCGGGGTCTTCCTAGAGCTTGTGTGTGAGTCTGCCTTGGTGCTGGCTCCTAGGCTAAAATACAGATATCACCCAGCTCTCTCTGCCCCAATCTTGGGACCCGTGGTGATTCTAACAACAATAAAATGAACACTTAATAGTGATTAAGAAATCTTAGCAACTAGAAGGGAGGATGACCAACCATCCTGATTGGCTGGTGATGGTACTGGTTTTAGCATCGAGAATTCCGGGTCCCAGGAAACCCCTCGGGTCTGAGCTAACAGCTAGGACTCCAATACTAAATCAGTGTTTGTGACTTTGGAGCCAGCTTCCCTTCCCACTTCAGATGGGAGAATTCTGGACATCTCCAGCTAAGGTCTGGAGATCAAGTGAGCTATGCGCCCAGGTCTTGGGCTCTAGGATAAATTCCTCCAGCTCATCCTCAGAAATTGTCCACAGATCACCAGCCTGGAGGGGGTAGCTGTCTTCCTCTCTCTGTTACCCACCCGCACCCATGGCTCCTGCATCAGTCTCTGAGGAGCTGCTCAGTGCATTTTGCTGAATGAGCGAATTGATGCTGTTCTTCTGGAAGATTCTTGGGAAATTCTGTTAAGTAGGTGGAGGAGCTTCTAGACGTTGTGGCCATTGTTATTTCCCCTGGAAAAGTACAATTCTGCAAGGCCCTGAAAACCCTCAAAGAAAATGTATCTGTTTTAACAAGGACAGGGATCTGGAACATGAAATACTTTGCAAAGTCCTAAGAGAAATCTCTCTGTGTGACTGGAAAAGAGGTTTACTTGCTCTCTTAATATTTCTATTACAGGATGGAAAAAACCAGCTTCTCAGTGCCCAGCAGGGAGGAGTATTTTATCACTGACATTATTTAGAATTATTGGCTCAGGGTGATAATAAAAGCAGACTGCTTTTAGTTTCATTGTTTTAAAATCCCCTGCAGGGCACCTGGGTGGCTCAGTCGGTTAAGCATCTGACTCTTGGTTTTGGCTCAGGTCATGATCTCACAGTTCATGAGTTCAAGCCCCGCATAGGGCTTTGCACTGACAGTGTAGAGCCTGCTTGAGATTCTCTCTCTGCCCTTTCCCTGCTTGTGCTCTCCATCTCTTTCTGTCTCTCTCTCAAAAATAAATAAACTTTTAAAAAATTAAAAAAATAAAATCCTCTATAGACAACACACCCCTTTAACACCTGCCTCCCAGATGGACAGCTCCCACTGTACCTGCATCACCCCCTTGGGTTACCACTGAGCTGACAGCGTAACCCAGCTGTTCGCTGATTGTGTACAACCCTTACCAAGTTAACTAATGTCCAGCCTTTTTTCATCTCTAAAATGGAAATAATAATGACTACCTCAACAGGAGTTGTCCAATGATGTTATATGAAAATATTCTATAAACTGTAAGATGCTATAGAAAATGTGAAGAGTTATTATCGGCTGGTTAATACAATTGATTATGCTCTAAGGAGTTATTTCTCATTGGCTAGTAGTCGAGTGAACTAGAATCAGCAGGACTATGTTGCCATCACTGGAAGGGAGTGGCAATTATCCATTAACACGGGTAGTGTTTTTTGTTTTTTGTTTCCAAAACCTGCCTCAAGTATCATTTAGCAGCAGCTTCTCATAAAAAGGAACTCGACGAATAAATAAATCACATGACCCCCAATTTTTCACTTCCTTAGGAGCTGATCATCTAAGTGGGAAGCTAAAACAGACACAAAAAAGTAGAAGACAGTTTGTGCACCAGGTGGGCTAGCCTGGATGGAAGAAAGGACACACTCGATGTGCAAACATCGAGTATCCCAAACTTAATGAAATTGACAAGGATCCTTGTTTTTAGAAAAAAATGTATTTCAGGCTTTGGAAAAATAGTGGACTCCTCTAATATACTCTGAAAATACGTTTCTTGGCGTAGATGTTCAAAACTTGATCTAGTAGGGGCGCCTGGGTGGTGCAGTCGGTTGAGCATCTGACTTCAGCTCAGGTCATGATCTCACAATTCATGGGTTCGAGCCTGATGCTGTGCTGACAGCTCGGAGCCTGGACCTGCTTCAAATTCTGTGTCTCCCTCTCTCTGCCCCTCCCCTGCCCACATACTGTCTCTTTCTCTCTCAAAAATAAATAAACATGAAAAAATGTTTAAAAACAAACCTTGATCTAGGAAATTCACTGACACCCCCTGGAAACACACCAGCTGGGACAATCCTGACTGCATGAGGAAAATGGGGGAACATACAGGGGCCGGAACATGTTAGATGAATGTTCCCTGAGACCTGGTGTCTATGAATTGCTGTCTCATACCTCCTGTGTCTTTTCCATGATTTGGGGGTCTCCGCCTGTCCTTCTGATGTTGGAGCACCACAAGGCTCTCTCCCGGGACCTCCATCCTTTCATTCTACTCCCAAAGGCTTCAGGGACATCTGCTTGCTGAGGCCACTGAAATGTCCATCTCAAACTGTAGATAGAAGCTAGGGTTTCTCTGACAAAGACTGTGATGAGCCTCTGGGTCTGTTTCCTGACTCCCTTTTACTTTCCAGAATATAGCACTCACCACACCTTTGTGTGATTTCTTATCTGGAGTCTATGATCCCAATCCCTTGATGATAGTGACCACTTCTATCTTCTTTACTCTGCATTCCAAGTGCTTAGCATAGGGCCAGGCGCATCACGGACTATCCAGAAACATCCGCAGGATGAATGAATGGTAGAACCATTTAGGGGAGAATAACACAGTGGTCATGGTAGGAAGGCCCTTGATTTTTTCTAGAATTATTTTTTTTAATACCAGCTTAATTGAGGTCAAATTCACTTACCATACGATTCAGTGCCACAGTTTGCAGTCTGCCCACAGAGGCACATAACCAGCGCCACGATCATTTTTAGAACAACTTTCATCACCCCAGAAGGAGCCCTGCTCTCAGTAGCAGTTGCTCTCCATTTCTATGTTATTTTATTTTATTTTTTATTTTATTTTTAATTTTTTTTAACGTTTATTTATTTTTGAGACAGAGAGAGACAGAGCATGAACAGGGGAGGAGCAGAGAGAGAGGGAGACACAGAATCTGAAACAGGCTCCAGGCTCCGAGCTGTCAGCACAGAGCCCAACGCGGGGCTCGAACTCATGGACCGTGAGATCATGACCTGAGCCAAAGTCAGACGCTTAAACGACCGAGCCACCCAGGCGCCCCATCTATGTTATTTTTAAGAGGTAATAGGTTCAGTGGGTTAAGTTTCCAACTCTTGATTTCGGCTCAGGTCATGATGTCACAGGTCATGCATTTGAGTCCCACATCGGTCTCTGCGCTGACAGTGCGGAGCCTGCTTGGGATTCTCTCTCTCCCACCTCTCTCTGCCCCTCCCCTGCTTATGCTGTCTCTCAAAATAAATAAATAAACTTTAAAAATGAAAAAGATATTAAAACCTAATGTTTGCAGAGTGTTTTGCAATGAATGGAGTGCTTCACGTGAACTCATTAATTCTTAAGCAATTCGGGGATGTGGGCATCTCTGTGCATCTGTCACTGAGGTTAAACTTTAGGTTATAGACTGAGATCACTAATCAATAAAAAGTTTGAACTGAAAGGGAGGAGAGGAGTGGAGGGGGTGGCCAGGGGCAAGAAGCTCCTGGCCATAGACTGTTGACTCTGGGAAGGTGCAGGCCTTGGTGCTTGTCATGTGAACTTAGGGTTGTGCACTGCACAACCCCATGGCATTGAGTGTCAACCTACTTGCCGATACAGAAAATCCATTAGGGGGTATAGAAAGTATGCAAATATTGCAGAAAGCAAGTGGTTTTCAAAATGATAATAAAAGTTCTGAGTTTGAATCCTGGTTCTGCTAGTTCCTACAATCCTGAATTTGGGAACCTCCCCAAGTTTCAGCTTCTTTATTTTATTTTATTTTATTATTAAATTTTTTTTACTGTTTATTTATTTTTTTGAGAGAGACAAAGAGACAGCACAAGCTGGGGAGGGGCAGAGACGGAGACACAGAATCTGAAGCAGGCTCCAGGCTTGGAGCTGTCAGCCCAGAACGTGATGTGGGGCTCGAACGCACAAACCATGAGCTCATGACCTGCCCTGGAATTGAGAATCCAATGCTCAACTGACTGAGCCACCCAGATGACCCCAGCTTCTTCGCTGTAAAATAGTATCCTCCTTATAAATTTGTTGTGGGGTTAAATGAATTAGTGTAAAGAAAGCAAGTGGTACAGATGCTGACACTCATTAAATAATAAAACATTTTATTACTAATGATAAACAGATTTGAAAAAAGTAAGCTAAAACCTTTGTGGCAATAACACTCTGTCATTACTGAAAAATGATCGTTCATTGCTCTCCAGATTGTAGATGATGGGCTCACTCCAATACTGCGGCTGGAATACATCTTCTGCAAGTAGAAGGGCAAAGTGATTCAAAAACCATAAGAGCACTTTCCTTGAACTTAGATATTCACTTCAAGAACTTAATCCTAAGGAAATAGTCTGAACTAAGGGGGAAAAAAACCAGTGTGTACAAAGTTATCCATGATGGTGTTGTCTGCAATGGTAAAAACACTGGAAACAACTGAGTGATGACCCAAGGAATGGTTTGACTTTGGGTTATACTAGCAAAGTGGGATATTAGGCAGCCATTAAACATACCACGAAGGGATATCTAGGTGGCTTAGTCAGTTAATCTATCTTGGCTCAGGTTTGTGAGTTTGAGCCCCGTGTCAGGCTCTGCACTAACAGCATAGAGCCTGCTTGGGCTTCTGTCTCTCCCTCTCTCTGCCCCTCCTCTGCTCTCTCTCTCTCAAAATAAATAAAATAAACTTAAAAAAATACCATGAGGGGGCACCTGGCTGGCTCAATCAGTAGAGTTTGCAACTCTTGATCTTGGGGTTGTGAGTTCAAGCCCCACGTTGAGTGTAGAGATTACTTAAAAATAAAATCTTTTAAAAAATGCCTGAAAACTTTTTGGGCCCCGAGGGACCCACCTGAGCAGACACCCTGAGGAGAGACGGAGCCTGGAAAAGGATGAAGAGAGAAAAGCAAGCAAAATACCTGAGATACGGCTAAAAGGGTGGTGACTGCCAGATAGTGGGAGCCTTCTGGATCTTAGTCAGGATCTTGGATTTCATCCTAAGTGCAATGGGAGGCCATGGGAGGCTTTGGCAGAGGATGCCATCACCAGAGCTGTGGGTTTTAAAAGCTCCTTTGTTACAGTGCGGAAAACAATTTGGAAAAGTATTTTTAAAGAGCAAGTATGCAGGGGAAGTATTATAGAAAATGGATCAGGAAATGGATTCGGAAAAACGGACTAAGAAAATGATTGCATAGTGAGCAGGGTGTTTTCTCTTTGCCTGAAAATTCCTATTCCTGTTGACACACCATTAAAGATGGAGAGAGAAAATGCTCTCCTGTAGAGAGTAGCTGCGTTCTCTGGGACACACTGGGTCCCACAGATGTTGGAGACATCGCACAGAAAAGGGCTTTGGAGGGGATGCTGTCTTATGAACTGTCCGGGGCGGGGAGGGGAGAGCATGTTATCGAGGTCCATCAGCCACTCCAGCAGGTGATAAACTATCAAAAATAGCTTCCTGTTGATGGTACAGGTATTATAACTTCATGTATCACTGTTCTGATCTCCCCTCGGATCCTGCCTTTGGGGCTGGAGTCTGTTAGGCTCAAAGCAGAGAGAGGAGAGCCATATCATATGGGGCTCCGCAGATGACGGGGGACTGTGTGAGGAACACATTCCCGGGGCCTCCGAGCCGGAGCAGGCCAAGCACTTTTGCGGGTGAATCCTCAGCTCATCTTCGGCAGGTGTGTGCGTGCAGTCAGGTAGTGCACGAGCCCCTGGCATACCCCAGAGCCCTCGGACTCATTCACTCTCTTATCCACGCCACAGACATTTGTCAAGCACCTATTACAAGTGCAGGCAGAGTTCTGGCAACCCGGGACATGGAGAAGAATAAGACAGAGACCCCCAATAATTCTTACTTTGCTATTCAGAGCAGAGTCGTGGATGATCTCACTACAACTCCTTCCAGTTCTAGATGAGGAAAATACAGCCCAGAGAGGTCAAATGCCTCAGATCTCTAGGGCACTGAGGTCCAAGTCAAGCGGACTTCCTATTATTCTAACACTGTCTAGAGAGAGTGCACAAGTGGAGGACCCAAAATATATCATGTTCAATGATCCTTAATAACTACATGATCCTGGGGCGCCTGGGTGGCTCAGTCGGTTGGGCGACTGACTTCGGCTCAGGTCAAGATATCACGGTCTGTGAGTTCGAGCCCCGCATCGGGCTCTGTGCTGACAGCTCAGAGCCTGGAGCCTGTTTCAGATTCTGTGTCTCCCTCTCTCTGACCCTCCCCCGTTCATGCTCTGTCCCTCTCTGTCTCAAAAATAAATAAATGTAAAAAAAAATTTTTTTTTAAATAACTACATGATCCTGTGAGCCTCAGAGAGGCTCGTGGAAGGTTCTGGTCCAAGAGTGGTCCATGCAAAAGAGCAGAGCTTCGTGAAGTTTGCGCAACTCTGGCTGCTGCCATAACTACAACAGGTTCGTGTGAGAGGATAATCAAAGTGCGGAGATTTGTCTTGATTCCTGTAGGTTAACTGTAGCTCGAGTTAATCACTTAGAGATCATGGCAGAGTCGGGAGCAGAGAGAAGTGTAGTTGACATTAGCAGGTCAATGTGGAGGACATAGACAGTCCAGTTAGGAAATCACTCTTGTGTGTCCCCAAATCTTGAGTGATAGCAGGGCTTTGTGTTCTTAACACAATCCCGAGCAGCAGCTACCGCCACAAATGTATTTCCACAGTGAGCCGATGATACATCGAGGGTCATAGAACACCGAGCCGGACTCAGCCTAAAGAATGGCTTTCTAACTTTCTTTCAGAGAATAAAAGTATAGATCGCTACCATTTGTTGTTTACCACAGAAAGGAACTTCTGTTAAGTGCTTTGCCTAATTATTTATATGACTTCACTTTAAAAAACCTTATGAGTTGTGGCAAGAGCCTAAATGTCCATCAACTGATGAATGGATAAAGAAATGGTGGTTTATATACTACGAGGCAATGAGAAAGAATGAAATATGGCCCTTTGTAGCAACGTGGATGGAACTGGAGAGCGTGATGCTAAGTGAAATAAGCCATACAGAGAAAGACAGATACCATATGGTTTCACTCTTACGTGGATCCTGAGAAACTTAACAGAAACCCATGGGGGAGGGGAAGGAAAAAAAAAAAAAAGAGGTTAGAGTGGGAGAGAGCCAAAGCATAAGAGACTCTTAAAAACTGAGAACAAACTGAGGGTTGATGGGGGGTGGGAGGGAGGGGAGGGGAGGTGACGGGCACTGAAGAGGGCATCTTTTGGGATGAGCACTGGGTGTTGTATGGAAACCAATTTGACAATAAATTTCATATATTGGAAAAAAAATAATTTAATTTCATATATTAAAAAAAAACTTATGAGATTAAAAAAATAGGTATTTATTGTTAACCCAATTTTACAGATGAACAAACTGAGGATCAGAGAGGTTAAGCAACTTTTGTCAAGTCACACAGCTACCAAGTAGTATAGCAGGGTTTAAATCTGAATATATCTGATTCTGAAGCCATTATTCTATACTGGTTAACTTGTCCTGTGACAGGGAGGTGATATCACAGAGATTTATAAAATTCTGCTTTCTTGGTTTCCTATCAGGATCATTTTATCCTCATCACATCTTCTTCGCTCCCAAATTTCAGTCCTGGGGTTTAGCTTGAGACCCGCCCAAAGCTGGTCTATCACACAAACTGCAACAACCATCCTAGCTTGGCCCCATTTAATGTTGAATGGCAAAGAAATTGTCCTTGGAAAATGATCCTCATCAGTTGCCCTGCGTCCCATACGCAATCTCTTAATCTATGGTCACATCAAAGATGGGCCAAGTTGGAAGGGACCTTTGCTAATATCTCGAGACCCACTTCTTCATTTTATGGAGGAAGAACATGAGGTTCCTCGTGGGAAAGTGATTTGTCTGAACTCATGCAGCAAGTTAACATCCGAGGTTGGACTTGAACCCAGGCCTCTTGACTCCTCTTACCAGTGCTCTTTCCCCTTTACCAGGTTATGTGCATATTGGTGGTATTTCAGTGTGCATTCCCATGGAGAGAGACCACTAATCTCCTCCATCTGTGTAAACTGTCTGCAAAGAGGAGCCGGGTAGAGCCCTGCTGAGGGAGATAGAAGGTGTTATCTATTGCTTCACTCGGTTCTACTCAACAGAGTTAGATTATTATCTTCTGAGCAGCCTGTCCCCGCCCTGTTGGAAATGATGAAACATTTGCGACTGACCTCCAATGAGTGAGGAGCTTCCGGGTGGGGCTGGGGGGTCTGTAGAGGAGATGTTTCCATCATTGGAAACATTGTCAAAACACCAGCTGGGATCAGACCTTGCTCTTGGCCCTGGAGGTAAGTATTGTCTGGGTAGGTAGAATTTTAGATTAGTTGAAGGAATGTGTATCTGTGAACATACATGTGTAGAAGTCTCAGAGGGGATTCTCTGTTTATGTGCTGGGATTCCAGAGTGTGGAATTCGATTGCATTCAGGTTGGACTGGACCTGAGATTGAGCAGTTTTTACTTGATGGATATTAGTTTCTTGTTCCCAAGATCTAAGGTATGTCTGTACTAATTGTGGCAGTAATCAGAGCTCCTGGCTGGAAGGTGGGTAGACCTTGGATCCAGACAGAACTAGATCCAAAGAATGCTGCTAGCCCTGTGTAAGCCTCAGTTTCTTCATCTGTAAAATGGGTATAAAACCACCCACCGTCCAGTATTGCTATGAGGATTACAGACAAGGAGTAGTTTAGTGCCCAGTAAAGTGCTACTTTTAAAATAAATTTCTTTTTTTAATTTTTTAAGTCTATTTATTTTGAGAGAGCAAGATTAGGAGAGTGGGGGAGGCGTAGAGAGAGAGAGAGAGGGAGAGAGAGAATCCCAAGCAGACTCTTCACGGTCAGCAAAGAGCCCAATGTGGGGCTCCAGCTCACGAACCACAAGATCATGACCTGAGCTGAAATTAAGAGTCTGATACCTAACTGACTGAGCCACCCAGGTACCCCTCCATTAATTAATTACTCTGGGCTGCTGGAAACCAGATCCAAGAGGATATCTCCCTGCAGAAGGCTTTTCCTTCAGGTTCCAGAAGGTTGTTCTGAGTTGCAAAAAACTGGTGTACGTGGTGGGAAGCTGACCGGGGTGGCAATTTGAAAATGTTATGAATGGGTGCGGGGGGGACCTGGGCGGCTCAGTCGTTTAAGCATTCAACTCTTGATTTTGGCTTAGGTCATGATCCCTGGGCTGTGGGATTGAGCCCCGCGTCAAGCTCCTTGCTGAGTTTGGAGCCTGCTTGAGATTCTCTCTCCTTCTCCCTCTGCTCCTCTGCCTAGCTTTCGTGCTCTCTCTCTCTCTACAAAAAGAAAAAAAAAGAAAAAGAAAAAAAGAAGGAAGTTAAAACAAAAGAAAATGTTATAAATGGAAGTCAGAAAATGCGGGCTGTCAAAGAGGAGAGTCACGGAACAACAGCAAAGAATAACAGGTGACCTTACGTAGAGTTTGCTATGCGCCCGCAACTCTTCTGACAGCTTGACATATTCTAATTCATTTAATCCTTACAGAATGCCTGAAAATGTGCTATTCGTAACTTCTCTTCACAGATGAGGAAACTGAGGCACAGAGGTGTTAAATGACTTGACTGAAGTCAAACAGTGAAAGAAAACACTTGTGGAGAAGTTAGCTCAGAAGAGTGTTCTGGGACCAGTCCTCTGGGGAGTTTGGAAAGCACAGTGGTCAGAAGTGTAGCTGAGGCACTTAGGGAAGTTGTGGCAGTGGACAGGCCTGTGGCTTGTTCTGTAAACTGACCTTATTATTCAAGCTTTGGCAACTCTACTCAAAATAATACCTTGAGTGGGATTGGCTGTGCAATTGGCAGGGCGGAGGACAGATGGAAATCTGGGGTTCCCTGTTAAAAAGTTATTAAGAATTTATTTATTTATTTTTTAATGTTTATTTACTTTTGAGAGAGGCAGAGCGCAACTGGGGGAGGGGCAGAGAGAGCGATGAGAGATGGAGACACAGAATCCCAAGTAGGCTCCTGGCTCTGAGCTGTCAGCACAGAACGCGAACCCATGAACCGCGAGATCATGACCTGAGCCGAAGCCGGATGCTCAACCTACTAAACCACCCAGGAGCCCCCCAAAATTATTAAGAATTTAAAGATGGCAAGAGCAGAGCCCGAAACCAATCAAGGGGCCCTCGCCCTACGAGGCTGCATAGGAGTCATGCCCATGAAGCCAGCGCTGGTCCTGAGACCCAGCAGTGAGGCAGGGAAAGTGCTGGAAGATCTCACAGTCTCCCTTACCCCTCTTGATAAAAACTCTTTGAGGGAGACGTTTGAATTCCCAATGAGCTGAGGAGGCAACGGAGACTCAGGGACATCAACCCTAAGGTTAAACAGTGTTTCTCCTACGTGAATTGATTTGATTGCAAAGAATGTTACAAAGTGCCTCTCCTACATCTCGTCTCCAAGTATCGTGCCAGAAACTGCGGAGTATAAAGTATGGACAAGCCCTGGTCAGAGCCACGGCAGCATTCACAAACTGAGCATAATCTGTAGAAGGTTCTTTGTTTCTCTGAATTCGGGTTGCATTTATCTCAAGCAATTGCTGGCACAATGACTTCCCCAATATTATGAATCAGACATTTCGTATAATTTGGTTTTCTTCCTCAAAAATTGTCAGTGCCTGCCCCTATGAATATGTATTACTAGACATGTGGCATATCTCGTGGGAACTCAAAGGTGCTATTTCTGGTTGATTGGAGTCTCATCATCTGTGTCCACATTAGACTCAGAATCCTAGGACAACAAAACATTAGAACTAGACACACCCTCCCCCCTCAGTTGTAGACAGGGAAACAGGCTCAGAAAGACAAGGTGACCTGTCAAAGGTGGCCGAATTTGCAAAGTCACCAGGCTGGAAAGTTGATCTGGGTTCTCGTTTCATATTCCAGATGTGTCCCAACCACCTGGGTTGAGGCCCCTGCCATGGTAACCGGCGCTGACGGGAACCCAGAGACGATTGTTCTGACCCCCAGGACAAAGGTGACGCCCCAACCCTCTGCTGTCCCCTCACTCCTCCCTTCTCACTGGTGGATATTTTGATCTTCTCCGTCCTCCGGTGCATGGACACGGCAGCAGTCGTGGGAGCAGGGACTGTTTAGGACTGACACCTCCCAGGACCATATGGCTCCGTGCCTTGGGTTGCTTATATCTCCCATCTGAAAGTCATGGGTCAGCCCAGTTTCCTTACAGGGCCCTGTGGAAATGGTGTGTTTATATAGTTCAGCCAGTTTGTGTTGAATCCTCTGTTCTGGTCTGAGGATCACTCCCCGTTGAGCACCCATACGAGCCAGGCACTCAGCTGACCTTCTCAAATACTGTGTGCAGTGTGGTGACGGCTCTGGCCCCAAACAGCCTGGGTTTGAATTCTGTCCTCCCCGTGCGGGATTAGAGTCCGATTTTCTCATATATAACCTGGGGACGACCACAGTGGCGACCTCGTAAGTTTGCCATCGTGATGATTAAACGAAATAATTTATGCAAAATGCTTCGCCCGATGCTGGCACATAGAGCAAGCACACAACTTGAGTTGAAAAAATGAAACAGGTGCTGTCCCCATTTTTCAGGTAAAACTCGAGGCCTGGGGAAAGAAAGCAACTCACAGCCAGGAGGGCCAGAGCTAAAACTTCAAAGCCAATCCCCCTGGCCCCCAAGTCCCTGCTCCTCCGTATTTTCCTGCACCTACTTGTGAGGTTGGCTTGTGGTATACCCCACTTGCTCCCACTCTCTTATTTACATGTGGCTAAATCTGTGTCAAAACTTGTTGAAGACGGTGAGTGGATTTCCCTGTAGCCAGAGTTGGCAGCCACCTTCAGCCGGCCTGCTCTGGCCCTCCTTCTCCATCCAGCCATAGCTTGTTCTTCAGTCGTTCTACTCAGTGACTCCTCTCTGAATATTCTATTGAGCGGGGATCAACTTTTCCTCTGACATAGTGCATAGTAGTGACACCACTCCTTCTGAACATTCGTCATGCTTCATGGTGACATCTCTTCTTTTGGATTTTTCGCTTATTAACGTCCGGATTTTCCGACACAGTGTGAGCTCTTGAATGTTCAGATGGCCTTCTCTCCTTCTTCCTGTCCATCAGAGTATTTCGCCCAGGGCCGTGCACCTAGACCTCTCAGTGTGTATTTGATCGATTGGAACTCGGACATTTAGCTGATTGTCTCAGTGCTCTATTAACATGATGAGATATAGTTTAGATTGTAAATGAATTTTTGATGTAGATAAGTTTGCAACTATGCTGACTGAGCAGCTCAGAATTTCTGGGCTTGTTTTCTTTTCCTGATTAGAAAAAAGATACATGTACATTGCAGAAAACTTTGATATGACAGATAGTGTAAAGAATTAAATAAAACATCATCCACAATTGCAATATGCAGTTTTGTTAACATTTAGGTATATTTTTTTATCTATTTCTGCTTTTTGAAAAAAGAACATTAAAATAACCCCCAATTTAATTGCCATAAATTTACATTCACGAATAAATCTATATTTGATATGAAAAATTATTGTCAACGAACTATTCGGGATTTGGTGAACCAAATCAGGTGATTGGGGGTTATCACTAAACTAATATAAAAGACAAAAACATTTAATGACCCAAAGTTTTCTTTTTTGTACAAATTTTCATTCTTTTTTAAAAAAATATGTTCTGTAGGTAGCTAACTATAACTGCATTGTTCTTCCTCATGGAACAGATTCCTTCCCCAGATTAATTTTTTCTCAATATAATTTTAAATGTTGGTATAATATTCCACTCTATACCTTCACCCTAATTTATCTAATCTTTGTGTTTCAGTTAGGTTGTTTCCCATTTTTCACTTCTTTAATCAATAGTGGGTACAGCTACCTTGTGATAATAGCTTTAGTCCTATTCCAGATTGTCTGTAAACTGTTCCATGCTTTTTACCCATTTATCATTTGGGGATAGGAGGGCTTTTCTTAAAAATTTTTTAATCTAAAACCTTTTAAAGTTATGTATTGCACACACTGGTTCTAACGTTTTTGTCTATTTGCCTTTAAATTTTGCTTACTTGACTTTAATATGTGAAGTTTTAATATTTTAGAGTGGAATCTATTTTTTCCTGTTGCTTTGTGACTTCTTCCATTGCGTATAAGCTGAGACAGTTTTCTCTCATCTGGGGATTTAATAAATATTATTGAATATGTGAATATCCAGTCCCATATCCTTCTACTTTTAATGACTCAACTTAAAACGATTTACTTCTTTAATCCCTTTGGAATTTATTTTGTTGTATCATGTCTGGGTGTAAGTTATTTTTTTTCTTACAGGTGGCTAATTCATTATTCTGTGTGCAACATTTTCTTTTTTTTTTCTTTTTTTTTTTTTAAATTTTTTTTTTAACGTTTATTTATTTTTGAGACAGAGAGAGACAGAGCATGAACAGGGGAGGGGCAGAGAGAGAGGGAGACACAGAATCTGAAACAGGCTCCAGGCTCTGAGCTGTCAGCACAGAGCCCGAGGCGGGGCTCGAACTCACGGACTGTGAGATCATGACCTGAGCCGAAGTCGGACGCTTAACCGACCAAGCCACCCAGGCGCCCCTGTGTGCAACATTTTCTAAATGACATTTCCTTTCCTGCCACTGCCTTATGAACCACTTTTATGATAATATTTATTGTACATCCTAGTGTAGTTTTTCAAATCTACACCACCCTTTAACAATGGTATGTCAGGAACCTGCTTGGTCACAAATCCTTTTCAAACGTGTTCCAGATCTTCTGGACTGTTGTTAATTTTTTGCCCAGATAAATTTTAGAATTCATTTGGAGTCGTAAAAAATTTCTCACTGTAGTTTTGACTGGAGTTATATTGAACCAACAAATTAATTTCAAAATGATTTTTTTTTTTTTTTTTTTTTTTTTTGTCTTCTGGATTGCCAGTCTGGAACATGGGAATGTTCTCTCTATTAGTGTCTCTCTATTAGTTTATGTCTTGTACATCTCTCAGTACGTTTTTATTATTTTCTTCAAAATAACTTTCTTACAATTAAAATTATTCTTAGCTCTATGAGGTGCAATGGCTGCTAAGGTTGCCGGGCCCCCCTCCATGCAATTCCATTACCTCACTGGTTATTGCTGATACAATAGGAAGAAGAGCTGGTAATTTTAGAATAGTTATCATGCTTTCAGGACTTTTCCTGAGTAGTATGATTAATCTCACTGCTTTTTCAATTGACCATTTGGGATTTCTAGGTATAAAATCACATCTTTTGCAAATCAGGATAAATTTGACTTGCCCTTCCCCAAGCTGTACCTTCGTTAACGTCACGTATCAGTTAATTAGCTTAGGCTCCAACACCCGGCTGCCTGGGCACAAAAACCCCATTAACTCTTCTTACCACCTTGAGCAAATTACTTAACTTCTACGTGTCTTAGTTTTGCCCTCTGTAAAATGGAAATGACAATTATATTTCAATTAAAAAAAAAAAAGAAAGAAAAGAAAAAGGAGAAAAATAGCACCTACCTCCTAGGGTGATTGAGAGAATCAGGTGAGTTATAGATGTCAAAGTGTCACAGAACATCTCAATAAACATTCCACACCCTTATTATTACTCTAGGTTAGAGGTCGGAGGAACTTCTAACTTCCCAGGGTTAGAGTTTCCAGGATTAATTTTTTAAAATGGTTACAGCAGACATCTTTGTTCTTGGCTGCTAAAACATTTTACCACTTGGTAAGATGTTGATTATTGGTACAGAAGGGATATTCTTTATTATAGTAAGAAATTATTCTCATATTCTTATTTTATTAACTTAAAAAGTAAGAAATGAGTATTTTATTTCATCAAATGTTTTTCGGTGTTTTACTGAGGTGAACATTTTAAAAACTGGTTCTTGGGGTGCCTGGGTGGCTCAGTTGGTTAAGCATCTGACTTTGGCTCAGGTCATGATCTCACAGTTTGTGGGTTCGAGCCCCGCGTTGGGCTCTGTGCTAACAGCTCAGAGCCTGGAGCCTGCTTCAGATTTCGTGTCTCCCTCTCTCTCCGCCTCTCCCCCACTCATGCTCTCTCTCTCTCTCTCTCTCTGTCTCAAAAATAAATAAATGTTAAAAAAATAATAATAATAAAATAAAAACTTGATCTATTGATGCTATATTCATATCATGTAAGAGGCAATTTGCTGTAATGATTGAGAGCTGGGCTTGGTTTGAAATTTGGCTCTGGCCATGGTGGGGTGGTGATGGGGGACCAGGGCAAATTGCTCGACCTCTCCAAACCTTTCTGTCTTATCTAGGAAATGGTGGTAGTGTCTATCCTTGCAGAGTAAGGTCATGTTAAATACCCAACATTAGTTTTCATTATTGTAATAACTAATTTCCTGGATGTTCCTGAAGGAACTCCTTGACATTATCCTATATTTACTTCTGTATTTGTAAGTGACAAGATCCTGCAGAGTTTTCCACCTTTTTTATGCTCTGGATCTGCTTATACAGCATAAACATTACGTGTTCCTTAAAAGTTTGAAGTAACTTATTTTCTAAAACTATTCGGGGGGTGCCTGGGTGACTCAGTTGGTTGAGAGTCTGACTCTTGATTTTGGTTCACGTCATGATCCTAGTATCATGGGATCGAGCCCCACATCGGACTCCCATGCTGAGAGTGGAGGCTGCTTAAGATGATCTCTCTCCCTCTGCCCCACTCTCTAAAATTAAAACAAAACAAAACAAAAAAACCCCCAACTATTTGGACACAAAATTTGAGTAGATTAGTTCCAATAATGCTTTTAATTTCTAAATAATAGTAACTCTCTTTTATTGTATGCTTCTTTCTTTTTAAAATTTTTTTTTAATGTTTATTTATTTTTGAGAGAGGGAGAAACAGAGTGTGAGCGGGGGAGGGGCAGAGAGAGAGGGAGACACAGAATATGAAGGAGGTTCCAGGCTCCGAGCCATCAGCACAGAGCCCGATGCGGGGCTCGGACTCACAAACTGCGAGATCATGACCTGAGCCAAAGTCGGATGCTCAACCGACTGAGCCACCCAGGCGCCCCTATTGTATGCTTCTTTCTATGTGGCGAAAGTTGTAATAACTACTTCACATAACTCATCTGACTTTATCCTCAGAAGCAGGTATCATTTGTATCCATCTTATTCAAACCTAAGAACCAGTTATTATTGCTCCCATCTTACAGATAAGAAAACTAAGGCTTTGAAGGGTTCAAGAACTAGACCAAGCTCATGCAGGGAATGAGCTGGGGTGTGAACCCACGCTTCCAGACGCCAGTTCTCTGTCTTTAGCGGCTACATGCCATGCTGCCTCCCCAACTTCTTTCTTGTGATCTTGTTTTGGTTTTGGTGCCTTATGGAATCAATTTTGCTCGTTTGTATCTTTCTAGAAACTCATGAATTTTATTGAGATTACATTAAAAAATTCCTTAGTAGCCTCACAGTTTTTGATCTCTGTTTCTGTGGTTATATACATAATTGTGTATGTATACGGTTTCCGTGGTTTGGCTGATTTATGTTTCCTCTTTTTTTTGATTATTCCCAACTGCATATTAAATTAAGGAAGAAAAGTCTAGTAATGTGGAGGAGACTGGATGATACTATAAAATAGAAACAGATTTTGTTTTCTTTCAAAATATCCCATTTCCATCCAAATTTGCTTCTCTTTCCCCTTCCTGACTTCAGTCTTTAAAGAACAGAATGCTTGGAGCTAGAAGGAGCCTGAGGACTTTGAAGCACCAAGCCCCTTCATTCTCCAGGGCCTAGAAAGGATTCTACCCGTCCCAGCTCCCCAGCAGGCAAGCGCAGGAGAGAGAGAGAGACAGAGACAGAGACAGACAGAGGGCGAGCAAGGAGGGGCAGAGAGAGAGGGAGACACAGAATCTGAAGCAGGCTTCAGGCTCTGGGCTGTCAGCACAGAGCCCAATGTGGAGCTCGAACTCACGAACGGTGAGATTATGACCTGAGTGGAAGTTGATGCTTAACGGACTGAGCTACCCAGGAGCTACCTTAACGGACAGGTACCCAGTACCCTAAAGCTACTTAATTTTAAAAGATTGATAGCCTAACAATGTTGAGAGTGATTATTGATTATTGCATTCCATATGATTTTCATGTAAATCATCTTCTATTGTGCTCTTTTTTCAAACGACTCTTTGTGACTCTTCAGTGAAAGCATGGTGTCAGCCAGGAGGAGGTGCCTCTTAATTATTTCACCTCTATGTTAGGCTGTACCAACGAGAGCCCCACGAGAGCTCCTCTATCACAAGAAAGGGGAAACAATAAGATGGGACCCAGGCCTAACTGGACGTCTCGGGACTTCCACCCAGGCCTGAAGCAAGCAGAGGAGAGGCTCCCAGCACCCTGTGGGAGCGTGATTGGGAAATGCCTGGCAGGGCGTTACATTAGTATTGGTCTGGGCATCAAAACTAAGCATGTGAAAGAGGATAGGAGAGTCCAAATCTTGATCATGGAATGAGCCACGGCAAACTCTCACAGTCCAGGCACTTTTTTCACAACATAATTACTCTAAATTGCTCATTTCCTGGTTATTTGGTATGTGTGTGTGTTGTGGGGGGAGTGCAAATGAGCAGATGTTTTTGCCCACTGTCTGATCAGCAATCTGCAATTAGACCCCAAGGAACAACCTGCTCATTGTGGTTAGGGGCCATTAGCCACTTAAATAATGACATCTGTCATCATTTTCATACCTCATCCTGTCCCTGATCTTATCTTTAAACTGTGCTCAACATGAATGCCTGCCTTTCCTAAAATAGACCAACTCAATTTTTAATAGCTCTACTCCAGTCACCATCTTGGTGAAGTGTTTCAGGGTTGAACAACGTGTAGTTCGCAACTTCCTCGATTTACGATGGGGTCAGCTCCCGATAATCCCATCATAAATCGCAACTATTATAAGTCGGAAATGCTTTTACTCCACCTAACCTACCAAACATCAGAGCTTAGCCTAGCCTGCCTTAAACGTGCTCAAAACACTTACATTAGCCTAAAATCTAATCATCTGACACAGAGCCTATTGTTTAATGAAGTGTCGAATAGCTCATGTACTTTATTGAATCCTGTACTGAACGTGAAGAATGGAAGGCGTGTATGGGCACAGAAGGGTTATGAGTGTATTGTCTGTGGACCCTCATGATCGCATGGCTTATTGGGAGCTGCCCCACATCAGAGAAGGTTTGCACAGCATATCGCCAGCTCACAAAAAGATCTAAGGTCAAAATTCCAAGTACGGTTTCTACTGAATGGGTATGCTTTTCCGTACCCATTGTAACATCTAAAAATTAAGTCAAACTGTCGTGGGGCCCATCCGTAATCATCGAGTGCTTCTCACAAGCCTGATGTTGCATGAAGTTCCATACAAACAGCATAAAGCACTGAGCCCACACAAGAACTCTCTGAGATAGAGGCTATCGTTCTCCTCATCTTACAGGTACAGGAGCTGAGGTACTGAGAGGTTTAATAATTCACATCTAGAAGGGAACAGAACTTCGATTCAGACTGAAGTCTGTTGGACTTTATGCTATATACTGACACAGGTTCTGTGCACCATTTGGTTAGTGAGATGTTCACAATATACCAAAATGATGGAAGGAAGCGTAGGCAATATGGTTCTGTACGAAGAGCCAAACTAAGATATTGGTTTTAAAATAATGGGACATTTATTTAATGCAACGATTCTCAACTGGGGGCAAAAGTGACTGCCTCACCCTGGGGCATTTGGAAATGTGTGGGGTCATTTTTGGTCATTTTGGTTGTTACAAATGACCATTTAGCCTGTTACAATGGTGGTCTTCCAAGATGCTGAATATCCAGTGGGGCGCAAAACAGCTCTAGACAACAAGGAACTGTCTGGCTCTGAAAGTCACAGAGCGCTAAGAAACACTGATAAAGTAGAATAGTAGTATGCCAGAAACTCAAGTATGTAGCAAACTCAAATGGCTTCGGGGATCAGTCAGGGACAGAAGAGCACACACCCCTTCTTAGGGCATCCAAATCCAAATCTTTAAAGGACTTCATCAGACAAAATCACCTAGGCGCCGAATTTGGCCCGAGGGCCTCCAGAGTGGAAATTTTTTTTTTTAATTTTTTTTTCAACGTTTTTTATTTATTTTTGGGACAGAGAGAGACAGAGCATGAACGGGGGAGGGGCAGAGAGAGAGGGAGACACAGAATCGGAAACAGGCTCCAGGCTCCGAGCCATCAGCCCAGAGCCTGACGCGGGGCTTGAACTCACAGACCGCGAGATCGTCACCTGGCTGAAGTCGGACGCTTAACCGACTGCGCCACCCAGGCGCCCCCAGAGTGGAAATTTTTAATGAAGGCTTTTCTGATCTGGAAACATGTTTACGATATACTCAGTGAAGAGAAAAAGCTGCTGATCAGTATGATGTTTAGAAAAGATCGTACACGTGTAAACACGGATTTACATGCACACCTACGCACAGTACATACATGTATGAGAACCTGTGGAGAGTGCTCTGGAGTCAACCGTGGGGTGATTTTGTGAAATGCTTTGCTTATTTGCATTTTGAATTGTACCACAAATATCTATTAGTTGTTTAATTTTTAATGAATAAGGAGAGAAAGGAGCCTTAAAAGAAATTAAAATTTAAGTGTGGTTTCAGAACCCAGCCCTAGTGGCTTTCTGGCCATCCCCTTGGATGAAAGAAGGAGAATAATTTCTGTGATTAAGGACAAATGAGACATTGAATATGAGGTAATCAATACTGACACACCAGAGGGGCGCCTGGGTGGCTCAGTCGGTTAAACGTCTGACCTCAGCTCGGGTCACGATCTCGCAGCTCATGAGTTTGAGCCCCGTGTCGAACTCTGTGCCGATGGCTCAGAGCCTGGAGACTGCTTCGGATTCTGTGTCTCCTCTCTCTGCCTCTCTCCCCTCGTGCTCTGTTTCTCCCTCTCTCTCTCTGCAAACTAAATAAATATTAAACAAAAAATACTAACATACTAAAACGCCTTTGAAAATGAACACTGTTGGTTCCCAGAGACACCAGCCTGTGATTTTTGCGTCTTTCATGATGCCATACAGCTCTCCCGGTGAAGTCCGATCTTTTGCAGCTGCCCCAGAAATCAATACTGCAATTTGCTTGAGAAATCAATGCCTGTCAAAATTTCAAGAGGGTTTATCCAAAATAAGACAAGAGCCAGGCATTTAAAATATAACTATGCCCTTTTCCATCAAGTTGCCCAATCCTTCAAGATCACTGTTTTCCCTGAAAAATCCCCATTTTGCTTCATCTCCATCGTTTCTGTGTTTTATTTCCAGCGTCTTGACTCTGCAAATTTCATTTTGTGCACAAGTCACTTTCGACTAAGCTTTCTTTCCGCAGTTTGCTCATCCTGCGGGGGGATACTGGATTTTCTACCCACTGGTCTATGGACTTCAGGGACTTCCCGGAGTCCTTTCTCACCTGCCTTCTGGGGTGTGTTCACCTCCTGCTCCCTGCCTCCCCCCCCCCCCACTGTAGCCCCTTCTTACCAGCACCTGATGCTTACGAGGCAACCGGGCACATTTACCTTGACAAGCAATGGGTAGATAGCGTTAGGTTCCTTTGGGAGAAGTATCTAGAATTAATTATGTAGGGAAGGGGGTGGGTTAAGGAAGTACGATGAAGAAATTGGGTATGTGTTGCTTCCAACTTTTGATCTTGTAAAGAAAAGCCACTGCCAAGGACTAGCGTGTTGGTATGTGAAAGGAGATGGTGTATTTTCTCTCTGGAAACTTGCAGCTGGCCAACGCCCACAGCCCTGGAGAGGGTTTGGTGGCAAACCCCACAGCCTTCCTGCCCCTCATTGCCTTCTCTCTGTCTTGCTTCTTGGTCTGAGTTCTGATCTTAGAAAGCCCCAGTGTGAAACCTACAAATAAAAACAAGACTTTCAGGACTTTCCCACTGCCCTTCGCCCTTGGAAACACTGATGGGGAAAATAGGTGTCAGGAGAGTGAAAGGCTGTTTAAGGTTTATGGTCTGCAGCAGGGCGGTGGGTGGTTGTCTCCCCATCTCTGCTGAGTAAGTATCATCTCAGAGGCTTTGAAATTATCCTGCCTTTGTCTTTTAGTAAATTCCATATTCAGCAACATGCTGATGAAATTCATAAGCTGATTTTTTAAATTAATTTTTTAATGTTTATTTTTTGAGAGAGAGAGAGAAACAGAACATGAGCAGGGGAGGGACAGAAAGAGAGGGAGTCACAGAATCCGAAGCAGGCTCCAGGCTCCAAGCTGTCAGCACAGAGCCTGATATGGGGCTCGAACCCACTAGCCGTGAGATCATGAGTTGAGCTGAAGTCGGATGCTTAACTGACTGAGCTACCCAGGCACCTGATTTTTATTTATTTATTTATTTATTTATTTAAATATTTTTAAATTTATTTTTGAAGGAGAGAGAGAGACAGAGCATGAGCAGGGGAGGGGCAGAGAGAGGGAGACACAGAATCCGAAGCGGGCTCCAGGTTCCGAGATGTCAGCACAGAGCCCGATGCGGGGCTCGAACCCGCAAACTGTGAGATCATGACCTGAGCTGAAGCCGGACGCTCAACCGACTGAGCCACCCAGGCGCCCCCTGATTTTTAAAATCAACATATTCATGAGTGTGTAAGAGCATCCAGAGTCTAAACCCCAGTGATATCCAGAGTCTAAAACCCCACGAAGCCACGAATGGTGTGCATGTGATTTCTTTCTTTTTTTTTTTTTTTAAGTTTATTTATTTATTGAGAGAGAGAAAGAGTGCAAGCAGGATACAGGCAGATAGAGAGAGAGAGGGAGTGAGAAAGAATCCCAAGCAGGCTCAGCACCATCAGTGCAGAGCCTGATGTGGGGCCTGAGCTCACAAACTGAGATCATGACCTGAGTTGAGACCAAGAGTCTGTCACCTAACGGATTGAGCCACCCAGGCACCCCAAGATTTGGATTTCTTTAACAAATCTCTCCTGGCGTATTTGCGCATGTTCAACCCCTTGGTGCTTTCCAGCAGCTGGTGAAGATTCTCTGAAAGCCAAGACCAGTGGTTGAACGTGCAGGCTTGGACTTAGAGCCCAAATCCAGGCCCCACCACTTGCCAGCTGTGCTACCTCAGACATGAGCCTCTGCTCTCTGAATCTCATGCTGCTTGTTATCGAAAGAGCGTACTGATATCTCGGCCACGGGACCGTGTGAATCAGGTAGGAAGGTGGGTGTGCCAGGGGCTCAGCGCTGGGGCTGTCATCGAGTGCGTGCCCACCCCGTTCAGTGCTAACACCGAACTACGAGATACTGCCTGTTTTGTAGATTCAAAGCTTGAAATCTGGGGAGAGGAAAGCCAGTGACGCCCCGAGCAGCTGAGTTCGCCTGAAGGGAATTGGAGCGTAGAGCCCAGGAGTCCTGACCCGCTGCCTTGCCTCCTGCAGGTCTGTAGGACGGTCCCGCGGGTGGCTCTACGTGGAGACGAAGTGCCCAGAGTGGTTCCTTCCAGGTGTCTTCTTCCTGCCCCCACCAAAGCCTGAGCCTCACCTACGCCCACAGCTGCCCTGCAAGTTCATCATGCTGACGGAGTGAGTGGTTCCCATCAGACCGTGCACTTGGCTTCCAAGCATGCACGCCACGTTCCCTGGCTCCCTACACCTTCCCGTCCAGAGAGGCAAAGAGACCTGCCCTGAGACACACGGCAACACCAGATGGCTGCCTCTGGCTGGGGGCAGGGTGGGTTTGCAGCCGATTTAGAATCTCCACAACCTCTAACTCTGATGCTGCTCCGTTCCCAACAGAGACATGAAGTTCTGGCATGGCTTAGTGATCGCAGTGGTGTCCCTCATTCTACAGACCTGCCTCTTCGCTGCCATCAACTACCTGCTCAGCAGGCACATGGGTAAATAGCCTGGCGCTCTTTCCTCCTAGTCACCTGTAGGGACCACCCCTGAGCCTATAGCAAGACGAGCCCCGGAATACCCCTTGAATACCTACTTGAGGATCCACTAGCCGGGTCATCCCTTACTGGGTAATCCCCACTCTGACCCAACCTATTTCTGGTTGGAATGATGGCCCAGAGCCCTTCCACCACCCAGACCTTCTACCTAGGGATAAGCTTCTGCAGTACTCTTGAGGGTGGGCTCATTTAGCCTGGGCCTAACTTTCTTCATCACCACCAAAGGACTCAAAATGAAGAAAAGACTTTGAATTCCAGGAGAAGAGAATATGGCTAGACTAAAAGATGGACTTAAATTCTTTTTTTCCAATATATGAAATTTATTGTCAAATTGGTTTCCATACAACACCCAGTGCTCATCCCAAAAGGTGCCCTCCTCAATACCCATCACCCACCCTCCCCTCCCTCCCACCCCCCATCAACCCTCAGTTTGTTCTCAGTTTTTAAGAGTCTCTTATGCTTTGGCTCTCTCCCACTCTAACCTCTTTTTTTTTTCCTTCCCCTCCCCCATGGGTTTCTGTTAAGTTTCTCAGGATCCATATAAGAGTGAAAACATATGGTATCTGTCTTTCTCTGTATGGCTTATTTCACTTAGCATAACACTCTCCAGTTCCAAGATGGACTTAAATTCTTGAACTGATTTACTGTGTTCTGTTCTGGGATGGCATTAAAATTAGGGAAAATAAAATAAAGGGACTCTAGGCTTCTCTAGCCATTCATTCATTCATTCATTCAATATGACAGGGAACCAAACAAAAATCTGTGTCCTTATATAACTTACATATTATGGGGGGCACAGACAACAAACTAGATAAACAGGTAATACACACATGTTAGATTATGGTGAGTGCTAGGGAAGAAAAAGATGAAGCAAGGCAAGGAGGTATGAATTGGATGATGGCCAGCATCACTGAAACGCCAACCTTTTAGTATAAACATCTGGCAGTGAGGAAGCGAGCGGCATCTGCAAAGGCCCTGAGGCAGAAAGCTGTTTGGAAGAGAGGCCAGTGTGGCTGGAACGGAGAGAGGGGGGAACAGCGAGGCCACAGGGGGCCTTGGAGGCTGGGGCTTTGGCTCATCCTGCAAGCGAGGTGAGAGGTGCTGCAGGGTTGTGAGCAGAGCGCTGAGGTTTGAAGAGGTTCCTCTGAATGTTTTGCTGTCTCGAGGGCAGTGCTCAGAGACAGGATGTTCCTGACCTGGAGAGCTGGCACTTTTGACCCTTGCCCTGTCCCCTTTAGCCAGCCAGAGTGAGCGGATCCTGAAAGGGGCCAGGCTCCAGGCCCCCTGGCCCAGCCCTGCGCGTCAGCCATGTGCTGCCACGGAGGAGACGCGAAGCGCTCCTGTGCCTGCGCCCCGTCACAGGCGTGAGTAACGGGGCAGGGGAAGAACTTGTCATAAAGCTTATTCTGCTCTGTCTGGGCCGTGGAGAGCTGCTCTGCCGCAGCCGGGCTCTGTCCTGGCCAGCCCAGCCCCTGGCCGGAAGATTCCTCCCACCTGCCTCCCCGAAGGCCTCACCAGCCTAGCTTTTCCAGCAAGCTACTCTTTCATCACGCAGGGCAGATCTCGCTGGGTTTGGGTGGGTCTAAGTTCTTTTCCCCCTCTGATCATGTGTGAGCCACTGCAAAGGGAGCTTGGGGCCATCTCTGTTCCTGTCTTTGTCATTGAGACTATGGCACCTGTTTCCGTCTGGCCGAGATTTCAACTGCCTCTGCCTGCCTCTGGCCGTGGTATCCAGGGGTTTTAATAAATGCTAGTGTTGGTGATGGTTCAAGTCTACGTTCCCCTCTGGCAGGCGAGCCAGCAGGAATACCACCCACTGGTTTTCTCTCTCGAGGGTTGGGAGACCCACCAGGTCACCGTTCACACAATGGAAATTGCTGCTTCCGAAGCAAGACAGCTACCCCTGTGTGCTCACTCCCCAGAGATCGCACCTTTTCCAGCAGGTTTTCTCTTGATCGATTTGCATCCGCTCCGACCTTCCAATTTTATCTTTTCAGTTGGAGAGATCTGGTTGTCAGGCTTCCCTGGCACCGAGATAAGACCTCAGCGCAGGAGAGAACCAGAAGAGACCGCTCATGTGAATTCGGTGTTTCTGCAAAAAGGGAGGGGCACTGGCCTCATCGTGACCCTGGCCCTAGAGCGTCACCGAAGCCTGGCCAGAATCAGAGACTCTCTGGCAGGCACCTCAAAGATCATCATGCAACCTCCTTGTTTCACAGGGAGCAAAACCAGACACAAAAAGGGATGTCACCTGCCTAGCGTTAGTGACAGGTCTAGAGCCAAACCTGTGGCCGGGACTAGGGAGGCCAGAGCTACGTGCTCGGGGCCATGCTGCGTCAGCGTGTTCCTGCTTCTCCCTTCCAGCACAATCAAGTGATATTAGTCTTAGATGGAGCTGGACAGCGCGGCAGTGTCTGGACTCTTGGGCACATTCTTGCCTATTTGGCGGGGTGGAGGGGGGCGCTTTCTCTCCCCACCCTTTCTCTGTTCAGTGTCTTCTTTCTCTACTGCGGGCTCCGTATCTCTCTTCCCTGCTTGTCTTTGCATGGCTGGCTTTGCCTGACTTAGTCTCCTTCTCCCTTCCGTTGTGCCCATCCCCTCCTAACACCTCCCCACCCCCCACCCCGCTCCCCAGTGTTCCTTAGAAGAACAGTTTCTATTTCTCCCTAGATGACAGTGACACGTCCTCAGATAGCTCCAACAGCTCGGACGTCTCCGGCAGCTTGCCTCCCACCTGCCAGGTAATGGACACCCCTAGTGGTCCCAGCCCTTCATATGCAGTTGGGGTCCTTGCTACAAAAGACTGAGCATCCAGGCCACTCCAGCTACAAGGATGGGAGCAGGGATGGAGGGGTTTCTTGAGTCATTACAACATCCTCGGGTGACGGGTGTCATGATCCTCAGGTTCATGGCATCCCCACAAAATGGGTCTGAGTGAACCATGAAAATGCAAGTGTCAATGGACCACCTCCTCCTCGCCATATCCCAGTCACCAGGCCAAAGTCTGCTCTGAGTCCTGACCTCACGGGGTTTGAGTCTCCACATCTTTCCTGAAACCCCTTAATTCCCTGCAGACAGAGGCACAGAGCTGTTGGTAGTGTTCCCCCTTGGCCTGGCCCTGCTCTCCGACACAGCCCCCCGGAGCCAGCTTCTCTCCCTGCCAGCCTAGGGCGAGACGAGGGTCCTTCAGTGAGAGTGCAGTCCTGGGGTGTCCCCTCCTCCAACCCTGGTAGGAATCTTGACCCACATTTCTCTGCTTTTTTTCCCCTAAGGCCACCAAGGATGTGAATTACACACAAGTGGTCTTTTCAGCCCCTGGAGGACTAAAAACTGAACCTGCCTTGGACTATGAGAACATAAAGGAAACCACAGACTACGTCAACGTCAATCCAAAAAGCCACAGGCCCAATTTCTGGACTTTTGTGACCCCTGCTAACTCTGAGTCGGTAGAATACACTCAGGTGGCCATGTGAATTGTAGGGTTTTCATGGGGTGCAGTTCTCTACAAATTCTTGCACTCATTTTGGAAGGGAATGACTGTTTTTTGTTTTATTTTGTTTTGTTTTGTTTTAAACAAGGCATAGGAGAATAAGTAGGCCTGTATCTCACTCAGGAAGAAAGATTCAGGTCAGCTGTCAAGTAGAACTTCCAGGATAAGTATGAATGAGTGGAGATATCAGTAGAGAAAGCGGTAATGTCTTTCTCCACAGAAAATTGTGGGGAAAAAAAATGTTTGATCAGCTGTAGCAGAGTTCTGTTTGGTAACCTTACCGTTAAAGTGACTCTCCGGGCTTTTTAATTTTTTGGCAATAAACAGCTTCCTTAAAAATTTTAAATGAAACGGCAACTACCAATTCCTCTTTTCCTCGTGCCTAACCCTGCACGCTGCCCCTTTTCAGAGCTACGTCTAGCTGAGCAATCCCGCTCTGCCCTCAGCACTTTAAATAGGCCACTTAGAAAGCCCGCCATCATCCAACCTTCGAATTCCCTGTTTTTTAGGGAACAAAAGATGACAGACAGAGTTCTGGGTAAACACCAACTAGCATCACAATCTGGGATTCCAGAGAAAAATCTCCCCAAATTCAATCCAATGGAATGTAATATTCTTTTCTGGATTGTTCTTTGTTTGTGTAAAGCCAATTAGGAATACAAGGGCACTTTCTTAGCTTGATTAAAATAGCTTGTCTCAGGGGCGCCACGGAGGCACAGATGGTTAAGCATCAGACTCATCTTGGCTCAGGGCATGATCTCACGGTTCGTGAGTTCGAGTCCCACATGGGGCTTTGTGTTGACAGCATGGAGCCTGCTTGGGATACTCTCTCTCTATTTCTCTGCCCCTCCCTCTCTCTCTCTCTCAAAATAAATAAACATTAAAAATAAAAGAATAGCTTATCTCAAATCAGCTGACTTCATGATATTTATGGGTAAGGACTGAGAACATAATTTTATTGAATCAAGAATGGAGTAAGTGTCCACAAACCTGTCGTTTCCTTCATCTAACATTGTTCTAGAAGTCCTAATCGGTACAATAAAACAATTCCCCAAAAGAAGAACTGTCAGTACTGGAAAGGAGGATAAACTTGGTCACTGTTTGCAGACAGTCTAGTCCTACAAAGTCGCAGAGAATTAACTTCAAATGTTTTTAAATTGATAACACGCAATAAGTAATAACCAGATAAATATGCAATATACTTTTTTAAATAGCTAATTAAGACTTGAAAGGCAATTTACTCACATTAGCTAAACAAACATCTCAAAAGATGAAAGCCCTAGGAACGTGCCGAAGACAAATCCCAAGTCCAGATGAGTGGCATCCAGGTCTTAGAGACGACATGTTACCTGTGCTCCACCTGCCGGCTGTACATGACCTTTCCAGTCAACTTCCATGTTCCCAGCTTCCTCTTCCCCAAGATGATCTGAAGAGATGGTTTTGGTTTGGGTTTCTGGGACTGTGCAATTTTGCTGGCCTACGTGTCCCTCCACCTTTTGGCTCTTGTTGTTCCTCTCCTGCTATGATTTGAATGTTTGTGGCCCCTTAAAGTCATCTGTTGATATCCTAACCCCCAAGATGATGGGATTAATGGGGCGGGGGGGGGGGGGCTCC
>NC_064813.1:42868035-42904925 GCF_023721935.1 Panthera uncia
GGGGGTGGGATTGGATGGAGGGGGTGGGATTGGATGGAGGGGGTGGGATTGGATGGAGGGGGTGGGATTGGATGGAGGGGGTGGGGTTGGATGGGAGGGGTGGGATTGGATGGAGGGGGTGGGATTGGATGGAGGGGGTGGGGTTAGATGGAGGGGGTGGGATTGGATGGAGGGGGTGGGGTTAGATGGAGGGGGTGGGATTGGATGGAGGGGGTGGGATTGGATGGAGAGGGTGGGATTGGATGGAGGGGGTGGGATTGGATGGAGGGGGTGGGGTTGGATGGAAGGGGTGGGATTGGATGGAGGGGGTGGGGTTAGTGCTTTTGTGAAAAAAGACCCTACAGAGCTCCTTAGCCCTTTCGTTTTGTGAGAATACAACCCATGTGAAGTTCAACCCAGATGGGGGCCCTCACCAACTGTGCCAGCACCCCGATTTTGGACTTCTGGCCTCCAAAACTGCAAGGAATAAATTTCTGTTTTTTAGAGGCCACCCAGTTTGTGGTATTTTGTTATGGCAACTGGAATGGACTAAGACATCTTAGGAAGCTTTTCTTTTCTTTTTTATTGAAAAAAATTTTTTTTACATTTATTTATTTTTGAGAAACAGAGTGAGACAAAGCGTGAATGGGGGAGGAGCAGAGAGAGAAGGAGACACGGAATCTGAAGCAGGCTCCAGGCTCTGAGCAAGCAGTCAGCACAGAGCCTGATGCGGGGCTCAAACCCACGAACTATGAGATCATGACCTGAGCCGAAGTTGGACGCTCAACCGACTGAGCCACCCAGGTGCCCCAGGAAGCTTTTCTTAATAAGGAAAAAAAAGATGTTGTTGATTAGAGAGGCAGAATGAAGAATAAACACCAGCAACACTGTCTCTGTATCTAGAAATGAAACTCTATTTCTTATTGATCTCTTTTAACAAGAAGAAAAAAGACGTCAAGGGTGTGTTGAAGAGGTTCACAAGAGTTACCATGCCTCTGAGAGAGGCTGGGCAGGGACACGGCTGAGACCGCTCCTACACCAGGGGAGGGCACAACTGAAATAGTGCCTGCTTTCTGCAGGATTCTGGAAAGCCCTGGGATTGGGAGGAGCACATGTTAAAAGAAGACTTAAACATCAGATGGGTGAGGTCAAGGCACTTAGGACCTAGTCCCGGGGACAGGCAAGAGCATGTACCAGACATGTGACAAAAGAGAATTGACATAGAGCAGTGAGAGCAGAGCCTCTAACTGCTTGGGCAGATTGGGTATGGAATGTTAAAATCAGACTTCATCCAAGGAAACGTCCCAGAGAGGGTGATTTCTGACCTCAGTTTAGAAAGAAGGGTGAAAAATAAATTGATGGGAGAAGAGGCAGAAGGAAAGGGAGCAGGTCTACCTGTTGCAGGCTCCCCAGCAATGCCCCAGGGACTGAGCCAGACCGAGCTGCATGGAGAAGTGTTTGTCCTAGGCCTCCTGGAGCAGGGAATTGATGTCGGGGGGCACAGAGATCTGAATGCCACTGACCATCTGATTAAAATCTGTAATGAACTCTGCTACGATTGGTTTCAAAGCTATGACATTTGTTAGCAAATAAATACATCGTGGAGGTTAACATTAGCACCTGCCCCAATCGCTCGTCCAGGGAAGGCATTCTTGGAGAGTGCTGTTTCTAAATAGAGTCGAACGTGTGACTAACAGAGATTGGATTGAACTTTGATGGTGCCGTTGACTTTCAGTTACCCTGATAAGGAAAGGGGAGGGCTGATTTCATGTCCTAAGGAGTTTGGGCCAACAAGCTGATGACTGCGGCCAGCTAATAATTTGAAGTGATCCTCAAATTCATTGTTATCCGTGTTGCTAGAAATAAAATGTCCCTATTGTATGTAATACCTCCGTGATCTTAGAAGGTCAGCTGTGTAAATCTGTATGAGTGGTCACCCGAGTAGTCACCTCTTTGAGGAACTCAGTGTCCAGCAGAATGAAGTCACTTTCTCCCATGTTGTATGTCACCGGAACATCCAGGGAAGGACCGTGCTGTGCCACTCTGGGTTCCTCCATGAGTGTGGACTGGATTAAAAATCTCTCCAAATTTATCTTACAAGATGCAGAGAAACTGATTTTCTGCTGGCAACGAGTAAATCGTTGATTACATACCAATAATGAACCGGGACGATATAGTGGGCAACAATAAACGTGACCTGTCTTGGTGTAAAGAAGGATTCTTGGTGTAAAGAATCAAGCATCCAAATTCCTACCATGACTCCAGCAGAACTCCATAAGCCGCACCATATCACTGGCCAACAAGACCCAATAGGGTAAGGAGGTATTTTATGCCCACCATCAGTAGGCTTTTTGCTTCCGGGATCAGGACACATTTCCGGGCCCAGAGGGGCTCCCAAAAGGCCTTCTACCCAAGTCCCAGCCTCTAAACTGAACACATTATAATAACTACAGCTCATCTGTGTTTCTGAGGTCCCACTAGCTTTCTCAAACACTCATTTTCAGGCAGGAATTTCTACCCTCAGTCCTTCACCCTGCCCTTGTTCTCTGCCCTTTCTTGGCAAATACATCCTCCATGAGCTTAGAGACAGAGAAACATGCGTCCAGGTATCTCTGGACAACTGGGTCGAATGAAGAGCCAAGACTCCAGATCTGTAAGGAAAAGGTAGTTGGTATTAGAGCTGAGAGGCTGGGTGATTTTCCCAGCCTTTCCTGTGGGTCAGCTCGTCCTCAGACCCACTTTCAGCTCCACACTGCCACCTTGTGGCTCCAGGGCAAATCCCAGGACAGTCCTGTTTCCCTCTTAAGTGGGAGAAGGTGGCTCCCCAACCCTCAAACTCTCTTCCCCATCACCACCCCATTCAAGAAGAGCGAACCTGGGGCACCCAGGTGGCTCAGTAGGTTAAGCATCCATTCTTGGTTGTGGCTCAGATCATGGCCTCCTGGTTCCTGGGTTCGTGCTTACAGCACAGAGCCTGCTTGGGATTCTCTCCCTCTCTCCCTGCCTCTCCTCACAATAAATAAATAAACATTTAAAAAAGAAGAAGAGCAAATTTTATTTCATATTGCATATCTCATTGTCACTGCCCCTCGGAAACAAAGATGCCCAGGAATTTCCTGGTTATCAAGGACTTTTATTGGTCAATTTAAACCGCATCTCCAGGTTCTTGACCCCAAGTGAGCTACTGCAGCCTGGGCTGAGTCTAGAGCTCCTTGATAAATAAAAGACTTATTTACATACAAATCACAGACATAGACATCTGGAAAATTGCTGGTTTATACCATACATCAGAAAAAAAACATTCTGAGAAATCTCCACGGTCCACCAATTCACCTCCTCCTGCCATCTTCTGCCCTGCCCACCCTCTGCCCCTTGCTCCCACATGGTTCTAAGGGACTGAAGTACTGTATTTCACAGAGTCCAAAGGATGTATAAATATTTTACAGAAGTGCCTAGCCCAGAGACAGAATGGTTCCATTTCGCCTGGAGTTAGCCGTCAGAAGTGAGATTGACCTGAGAGAGCAGAGACCATCCTTCTTGCTTCCCACAGGGACCCTGGAGGTCACTCACCAGAGGCATTGTTATCTTCTCTAACATCAGTAGAGTGTTCTATAGTTTATGGTCTTACAACCTTCCCGTCCCCAGCAAGGTTAGTTGTTCCTGTTTAATAAATGGGGAAACCATTGCTCAGAGGGATTAGAAGACTTGCCCAAGTTCATATGTCTAGAAAAGGAGTGAGAGCAGAGCTCAAACCCAGGTCTTTGGAGTATAAAGCTGGTGTCCCAGTCATCATGATGAGCAATGATTTACTCGGTACTTACTTAGGCACTAAGGACAGGGATTTGGGGTGAGGGGCAGGGTCATTGGCTTACACACGAAGGCCAGGAGAAACTCCAGCACTCATACTGCCATGGGAAGCTCCTAAGCCCAGCTCTGCCAAGACAGATGGACAAGGAAGAAGTGGCTGGATGTCGGAAACTGACAGGGGCAACAGAATGCAGTGAAGAGAGACCATGGGCCCTCACATCTGCCTTGAGCCTTGGCCCCATCCGGGTCTGTGTCCCACTCTCTGGTTCTTTAGCACTGAAGGCTTGGGACACTTTGCTTACTGAGTTCTTGTCTTTTAAGGAAGCCTAAGGAGGCTTCTCAGAGCTGAGTGACCTCTTAAAGCCCAAAGTTACAGTCATTCCCTACAGCTTCCTTAGGAGTAGAGGGAAGAGAATCTGTTCCCTAGAGCTGCTCTCAGGATAATCAGCCCCTTACATTAGTAGAGAGCTCATGCCTCTACCAATCACTTTTATATCCACAGTCTTATTTGACCCTCATAACAGAGATGAAGGATAAGCCAGACTTCTCCCCATGTTGGTCATCAGTGGTGGTAGAACCAGGATCTGGTTCTTCTGACTTTTCAGCTGATGCTCTTTCCATTATCAAGGCTATCCCTTAGATCAGAATCAGAATTAGTGGGGGGAAACCACCCCATGATCTAAATCCCACTGGAGGTAACGAGGAGGAACAGGGCAAAGCCTCAGAGTCTCCCCACGCCACTGCCTCTCCCAGCTTCAACATCACAGAATTGAGACCAAAAGTAGACAGTGTGGCCATGGAGGGATCCATCGTGACCAGAATTGAGTCAAAGGGTATAAATATCATTGTCGTGAAAATCCAACAATTCTTCTAGAGCCTGTTGGTTAGAAAGGCTCTACTGTAACACCATAGAGCGTAGTCTTGCAAAGTCATGACAGTTTAGAGCTGGCAAAGATCTTACAGATCATCTGTGTCCTAACCGGTCAGAAGACGGAGTCCCCGAGAAGGGAGGGGACTTGCCCAAGGTCATGCAGCTACCTGAAAGCAGAGCTGAGTCTCAAATCCTGGGCTGCGGACTTCATCGCGGCATGCATGGTTCATAGGGAAGCTCTGAAGAGCCTTGAGGAAATCCAGAGCCATGATCCAGCCCCACTTTCTGTACGGATGTCCCCTCTGGGTGGCCCCAGAGGAAGGTGCAGTGTGGATCCCTTCGGGGAAGAAGAAAAGAAACCAATCCCCGCTGCTTCGGAGGCTTCGTCCACTCTTCATTTTATTGTGACCGTTTTCACCTGCTCCTTTCTTCTCGTCCTTCTCATACTCCCTCCCAAGGGGTCATTCCACTGAGCATCTACTTTGTCCTGTCACCCCTCCTATAGAGGTGGATGGTACAGGGAGCATTGGCAGAATTTTTGCAAGTTATAGATGCTGCACTAAATCCCACATCTCCCTTCACTAGACAGGTGGGCATAGCAGGTAAAGCTGATCTATCTGCTCTACCCACCTCCATTCGCTTTCCGTCATTGAAGAAGGCTCCTTCTACAAAACAGACAGACAGACAAACAAACAAATCCAGTCTCTAGATAGAGAAACAGGATACTTTTCACACTTTTTCACTTCTCCCCTCTCCTGGTTGGGCTGGGTGTGCTAGTCAGATTAGGATGGGGGACAAATGGTCAAGGTGGGAGACCAGCCTGAGTCCCTGCCCCCTGTGGAGGCCCAGATAGGGCCGTCCTCGGCCTGCCTGAGATCTGGGGTGAGTTCCCAGACACTCTGCGAATGCACAGGGTCAGGGAAGCAGATGTTTTGACTCTCGCTGACTCCCAGCCTCTGAGATTGGGGGCAAATAAGGGCAGCCCACACACCAGAGGCAGCTTCAACACCAAGGGTAGGGCAGCCCTTCTGGGCCCCTCACCCTACCTCAAACTGGGCTCCCCCAACTCCAACCTTGGCCCTCCCGGCTTTTACACCCAGTGTTGAAATGAGCAGAGACCCTCCACTAGCCTCGCAGGCGTGCCAGACTTCAGGGAACGTGTTCCCTAAAAGACACCGGTCTCTGTGGAGGCTTCCCCATCCACCTGCGCAGAGTCCTTCAGTGACCCTTCGGTCCCAGGGCCCCCACCGAGTCTGGGGCTGAGGGTGAGGGCGGGCAGGCCGCTGGAGCAGGTCAGCAGTGTGGTGTGGCGGCTGGAGAGGCTGAGGCTGGAGAGTTGCCGGCGTGGCCGGGGCCGGGGACCCCCGCAGCAGTCCGGGTGGCACAGTGGCCATGGCCGCAGGTGGCTGTTGAAACCCATGGAGACCCAGGGGTTGCAGCAGCTGCTGAGGTTGCCCAAGAGCATGGAGATGGTGAAAGCCACGTTGGTTGAATCTGCAGAAGGAGAAGCACAAGAAGCCTTAGAATCACAGAGCTGGAAGGGACCTGGGAGAGAGTCCAGGCCCCCACCGAGCAGAGGATGAAACAGAGTTCCCAGAGGAGAGAAAGGACTTACTCGAGTTCTCTGGTTAGAAAGGAGCCGGGACGCCTGGGTGGCTCAGTCAGTTAAGCACCGGACTTCAGCTCAGCTCATGATCTCACGGTCAATGAATTCGAGCCCTGTGTCAGGTTCCGTGCTGACAGCTCAGAGCCCAGAGCCTGCTTTGGATTCTGCGTCTCCCTCTCTCTCTGCCCCTCCCTCACTCATGGTCTGTCTGTCTGTCTCTCTGTCTCTCAAAAATAGACATTAAAAAAGTAAAAAGAAAGGAAGAAAGAAAGAAAGAGAAAGAAAGAGAGCAGCACAGCTGGGACTTGAAGCTGGGACTCCAGCTTCAGAGTCCTACCTCACTGGGTTTTGTTTGCAAGCACAGAGTAAGGGTAGGAGCTAAGGTTTGCTCCAAGCTGACTTTCTTTCTTTCTTTCTTTTTTTTTTTTTTTTTAACGTTTATTTATTTTTGAGACAGAGAGAGACAGAGCATGAACGGGGGAGGGTCAGAGAGAGGGAGACACAGAATCTGAAACAGGCTCCAGGCTCTGAGCTGTCAGCACAGAGCCCGACACGGGGCTTGAACTCACAGACTGCGAGATCACGACCTGAGCCAAAGTCGGCTGCTTAACCGACTGAGCCACCCAGGTACCCCTCCAAGCTGACTTTCAAGGTGTAAACACAGCCAGGGAGGGACAGGACCAGCTTAAATAGGAGACAGTGTCTTTGTTCCAAAACCTAGAACTTGAATCCCCTCATGGATGGAGATCTAGAATGAGAAAACTTCTGTAAAAAATACCTGTGATTCTAGGCCAAGCTCAGGCCCCTTTGACCCCCAATCTCATTTATGTTGTAGATACAGGTGCACACTGTCTTCTGGATTCTGTCTTCTTTGACCCCTCAAGGACAGTCCCCCTCATTCTGTCACTCAGTCATTGAGCATGAGAGCACAGACAGTGCCAGGCCATTGCTGGGGACCTGGGTGGGCAATCTAGAGTCTAACTGCCCTGCAGGTGCCATGGCATCATCTTCGACTGCAGTGGAAGGTCAGCTTCCAGGTACAGGGCCCCCAAGCATCCCTTTCTGGATGAATACTTGTTCTGTGTCCTCAGAGATTATACCCAGGGAATGGACCATCCTGCAGGGAAAAATGAATTTCTCTCTTGGACGGTCAAAAGGGGAGAGTGCAAACTGGTAAGATTTTTTCCAGACACAGTATTCTTTCTGAAGACTACATGAGCTCCACATGCCAGGAGGAAAGCTTCTGGGACAGGCCTTGACCTCTGGCTAGACACACCCTGTTACATGAGGCGTAGATTGCACACTGCATTACCTTGCCCTTTGGCAGAGGCTATAGAATCATTGAAAGCAATGTCAGAGCTTAAAGGAAGCTTAGGGGCTATGGCATAGACTCGAAGCCAGGTCTACTGACTCTAAGACAACAGTCCTGTACCTCTGTGAAGTTTCAACCAACACACTCAAAGGCAAAGCCCTTTGCCTCCTCTGTAAAGCACTGTGACGTCTTCAGATACTCTGGTTCTCCCATAGGTGTGCTCCTAGGTGTGGCTACTCACGGCCCAAGCAGAGGGAAGAACATTTGACAGAAGACGTAGATCACAGGGGTGAGAAACTGAAGGCGTCTGGATTGACCCATGTAAGGCAGAGAAGTGAGGGCAAGGGGCGAGTACCTGTCAGGAGTGGAGGGACCAGCCTCAATAAAAATAGATCCTCCTTCGTTTTTCCTACATCCTGGCCTGCTCCCCAGCTAACATAAAACCTGGATGATGCGGAAGTTGTGGGAGGTTGCTGTGGCCAACGGGGTAGTGTTCACCCTATCCACTCTATCGATATGTATTTAGTGCCTAGATTAGGCCGGGGATGGAGGGGTTCCACAAGCGCCTTGCCTGAGAAACATCTGTTTGATTTGGCCCCATCTAAGCCAGGCCCAACGCAGGGCCTGGAGATGTGCCATGAACACCAGAGTCTACAGAGGCTCCACCTCTCAGCCCTTGAGGGCAGACCCACAATACTCAACCCTAGGCAGCCACCGCGTCTTGGCAGAAACTCAGCCGAGAGTTGGGGGGCAGGAGCAAGGCCCAGGAGACAGGTAGACTCTAACCAGACACTCAGGGACAGGAGGTCAGGAGGTTGGCGTGCTATGGAGAGGAACTGGGTGTACTGGAAAGTAAGTTTAAAGTAATGGATCTCAGCCCAACTAGAAGGGCCCCAAAGGGCTTCCGGTTTTCTGAGAGAGCATATTGTCTGTAAGGTAACACTTTGTCTCTGTTCTCTTGGCTCAGAGAGGCCCTTGGTACACAGGTGAGGGACGTGTACTGAGGGACAGGCTTGTGATCATAGTGACACAGCAGGCAAGCAGGGAAGCCTGCACTGGCTGGGTGGCAGGGTCTGCATCCTCTTGTAGGTTCCTTGATAAAGGGGCAACTGACTATGCCCTTCCCCCCACCCTGCGTCATTAGCTAAGCTAGACTGCGAGTAAAGCCATGTCATGGATAATGCTTGACCTATAAAGACCTTGACTCAGGTCCTGGCCCCACCTCTTACTAGCAGTGGCACTTTGGACCAGTGTTTTCCCCTCTTCGAGTCTTGGATTACTCAGACATACAGCAGAGAAGGCCACCAAGGACTGAATGTGCTTGGCACTAGGAAGCCCTCTCTCCTTCTATTCTGTGTGTGAGTAAAGCAGGGAGGTCTCTACAGTTGGTTAGAATCAATACATTCATTGCTTAAAGGGTAATTTGCAGAGAGCCTCTTGTCCAAATGGATGTCCAAAAGAAGGGATAAAATGGGACCATAATAGTTTGGTATTATTCTCACAATTCTCTTGCAGGGTTGTGTTAAATTCATGAACAGCCTGGCCCTTATTTAATCTCTCCAGAAAAGCAAAGTATATTTGGCTTGAGAGTGTCCCAGGATGAGCAAAATAAGGTTAGAAACAAAAGCACAAGGGAAGGGGGAACCCTAAGGGCTGGTAGGAATTGGTAGCCTGGATCTGCTGGTCAGCAAACTCTCAGGAAGCTTCCAGCTTCCAAAACCTGTGCACAGGGCCTCCCTAAGGCAGTCACATGCTGTACCCAATATACATCCCAGGCTATGCACAAGACGTGCACTGGAGAACACACAGTCACCCCAGCCACACCCAGATGGGTTGACTTGCACGTGTCCCCATGCCGCACTCTTCTTAGGAGAGGAGGAACACTACTCTTCAACATTTAGGCTGCCCAGACACAGCCCTACCTTCCCGAGTACACACTCATCCCCAGATAGCTGGACCATCTGGCAGTATCTAAAGCTCAGGAGGCTGCCATCTACCTCCCCCCAGAAAAAAGACAATAGCACGGCCTCCCATGTGCCAATTGGAACATGGTCTTCATGGTGGGTCCCATTTTGTTTTTCACCTAGAGGAGGAAGTCCCCTCTCTTCACCACTTCCAGAGCCAGGATTATGAACAGGGCATAGGGTAAAGGAAAAAGACAAAGACACAGCAGGCCTGGGTTCTACCCCTCACTTTGCCACTCCCTAGCTGTGTGGCCTTGGGCAAGTCACATTTTCTCTCTGAGCCTCTCTCTCCCATTAGCAAAATGAAGGGGTTAAAATTTCAGGCTTGAAATTTCAGGGTTGTCGTGTGCCAACATGCTAATTAATTAGAAGTGGTTGTTGGGAAGGAGTTTAAAGTCTTGTCCAGCCTCGAAAGGGAAGAGCACCGACAAACACAGCTCATGGGTCACAGATTGTCATCCTGGACAATTTGAAAATTCTTTTCAACTCGGTCATTCTATGATTCTAATGCTCATGTATGAAACTGGGAGTTGGTTGACCAAAACTGCCAACAGTCATGCTTCATTAAGGCCACATGTCATTTTTAAATGTTTAAATTAGGTGCCCAAATTGTAAAGTATGGAGATTTTACATAAAAGATACTCCCACAGCATCAGGAGGCTGGTCAGGAGTTGTAGCTTCTCACATGAAACAGGGACACCCCCCCCCCTTTCATAATTGCTTCACTCATCTGTTACCTGCCTGGCCCGGAAGGCCTTATAACCCTCTCATTGCCCTGCTTTCTCCCTTCCCTGCTCCTTTCCACTCACGCCTCCCACACGGACACACACTTGCCTTCGTCAGGGGCATCTTTGTCCCACACGGACCACATCTGGACGCTGAAGAAGGGTGCCCAGCAGGCGATGTAGGCCAGCACAATGACGAAAGTCATCTTCACGGTTCGGATCTTAGCCCTCGAGATGGTACTGATGCTGCTGACCCGGGATGGCAGGCCCCGTGTGGCGGCAGCTGGGACAGAAGGCGACATCCTGTCCCAAGTCCTCCAGCCCCTTCCTTCCACCTTGCGGGCCTGCGTCTTGACTTTGAGGTTCTTACAGATCTCATGGTAGATGAGGCTGTAGCAGGCCGTGAGCATGACCACAGGCAGGACAAAGATGGCCAGGGTGGTCCAGGTGATATAGACCCGAGGCCCCCAAGGGAAGCGGAAGTCTGCCCAGCAGTCCAGCACCCCCGTGCCCTGGATCACCTCCCGCAAAGAAAAGATGAAGATCTGAGGCAGGCTGAGGATGGCAGCCAGCAGCCAGGGAGCGGCGATGAGAGGGTAAGTGGACTGGCTGGGCTGCTGGAGGCTGCGCAGGGGGTGACAAACAGCCAGGTAGCGGTCCAGCGTCATGGCCAGTAGCATGTAGGTGGAGGCGAACATGCTGAGCACCTGCAGATACTTGACGGCCCGGCAGAGGAGGTCAGGGCCCTGGAAACGGTAGGTGATGTCCCACAGCAGCTGGGGCAGCACCTGAAACAGGGCCACACCCAGGTCGGTCGCGGCTAGGTGCAGAACAAACAGGTGCATGCGGGAGCGCTTGCGGCCTGGCTGGCCCAGGGTCAGCAGCACAGTCAGATTGCCCCCTGTCGCCAGCACCAGGACCGCAGCCAGGACTCCGATCTCCACCTTGGCCAGCTCCTCATCCCGGCCCATCCAGGGTGTGGTGGCATTGGGGATGGAGAAGGTGCCCCCGGGAGTGGGGTTAGCAGCCCAGGCAGGCCCAGTATCCATGGTTGAGTGTGCTGGGGGTGGGGGGAGGGGAGGGGAGGAGGGAGAGGGAAGGACCTACGGATGGTGTGGAGGCTAGTGGAGACGTTTGATGGCTGAAACGGAGTGGGGAGGGAAAGGTTTCAGACGGGGAGAGAAGAGAAGGGGGATGGCAGGAAGATGGTGAAAATAGAAATAGTTAAGAGGTTCGGGATAGAGGGGAGGAGAGAGAAAGAGACAAGGACGAGAAGAGGCTGATCGACGATGTGGAGGGGAGACCTAGGAGGAGAGAGAGAAGGGCTCAGGGAGACAGGGTGTCAGGAAAAGAAGAATGGATGGGGCTGTGCAGGGTGAGGCCTCTGGAAGGGAAAGAAGCCTGGGGAGCTGCTACCACTTCCCAATCCACCCCAAAGTCACTTTCTCCCAACTTTTCTGGAAGTGGAAAGCGGATGTCCCTAAGCTCGCTTGGAGGCGAGGTCCACGCCATCAGCGTCGCCTGCTGGATGACCCTGCCAAGCCAGCGCCAGCCCCCGGGAGCAGCGACCAGAGGCAGCGGGAGCGCAGCGCCCGGAGCCGGGTTTTATGGGCTCGCAGCAGGAGCCCTACGCCCTGGGCGCGCCGGTTGGTTCCCGCAGAGAAGGGCGGAGTGAGGCTCCCCCGCACGCAGCCCACAGGAGGACCGAGAGGCGGGGTGGGGGGGAGTGGTGGAGAGGGATGGGGGGGGGGACACCGGGGGCAGCGGACCAGGGACAGGGAGCCAGAGAAGCAGAAGACGCAAGCAAGCTCTCACCCGCTGGCCAGACAACCTCTTCTGCGCTCTCACCCTGGAACCGTCGGACCATCTTTCAAAACAGGTGCGCACGCGAAGAGTGGAGGGTGGTGACCCCCCCCCCCACACACGCGGGGCCCCCAAGGCTGGCAGCGCTGTTGGGCATGCCCCCTGCTCCGGGGTCCCTGTTAGTTCGCGAAGGGTCCAGAATCTGCAGGGGTGGCCAGATGGGCGAGGTGGCGCCCCCAGAGGGAGCCCTCGAGCCCTTGGTAGCGACCTCTGGCCACAGCCACTGGTGGAAGACTTGGGTCCTCAGGGAGGAAGAAAAAACGAGGCCGGGCGTGGAGAGGGAGCGGTGGTGGAGATCCGACCGAGGTGCGGAGCGGCAGGGGCTGGACCTGGGAGCCCGGCGCGCTGGGTCGGAGCGGCCCTCGGAGGAATCCCGCAGGAGACGTCTTAACCCGCCGCCCCCGCGCAGTGTTTCATCGGCAAAACAACGAACGCACTTAACCACCCTGTGGGGGCAGAAAACCGGTCCAGAGAAGTGACAGGGGCTGCTCTGGAAGGTCACAGAACCGGCAGACAGGAGAGGCAGGACTAGGCCCGCGCGGTGCGCCCTGCCGACTAACACCCAGTATGTGAGCGGCACCGGCGCTCCGGGGACAGATAGCTAAACGAGGTGGATTATTGGGACAGTCTCCTGAGCAGATTAGAACTTCATTAGGGGTGACAACAGCAGGGGCGCCTGGGTGGCTCAGTGCGTGCGCCTCCTACTCTTGGTTTGGGCTCAGGTCACGATCTCAGGACTTGGAGATCCTGCGCTGTCTCAGACTCACCCTGTGCTGTCAATGCAGTCTGCTCTCCCTCTCTCTCTCTCTGTCTCTCTCTCTCTCTCTCTCTCTCTGCTCCTCCCCCTCTCACGCTGCCCTCTCTCTCAAAATAAATAAATAAACTTAAAAAAAAAAAAAAAAAAAAAGGAGTGACAACACCCTTAGCGCGCGGTCCATGATTCCTCGGAGGCCCCCTTCTCTCACCTTCTAATGAAACCGCATGCCACTTTCTGGCGTCACCCACATACCCGCCCACACAGTTACCATCGCCTTTTGAAGAGATGATCTCCTAGACACCTAGAATTCATCTCCACTCCATCCCACTGCCACGGTTCACACGATTTCTGCCCCCAAATACTGTAGCATAGTCTTGTGCACCTCAGCCCGGGCTCCGCCTTCTCAGGGATTTCTTGCTGTCTATGAATGATAAGTTCAAGTCTCTACTGGCCCATTCCTATCTGCAGGCAATCTCTAGTGTTGCCCGTGAAAAAGAAAAAACAAACAACATAACCCTCCCCAGACACTCCAGCTGTAGCAATCTCTTGTCCTTCACAGCAGAATTTCTCTAAGGGGCTGTCTAGCTGGTCTCCATTTTCTTGCTCCCATTTATTTCTTGATATAGCCATTAAAATTATATATATTTAGAGGTGCCTGGGTGGTTCAGTCGGTTGAGCGTCTGACTTCAGCTCAGGTGGTGATCTCGCAGCTGGTGAGTTCCAGCCCTGCCGTCGGGCTCTGTGCTGACAGCTCAGAGCCTGGAGCCTGCGATGGATTCTGTGTCTCCCTCTCTCTCTGCCCCTCACCACTCGCCCTCTGTCTCTCTCTCTCTTTCTCAAAAATAAATAAATGTTTAAAAAAACTATATATATAATTAAACATGTTTTTAAAATACTACATATTGCGTAAATGACATCATACTCGAAATACCACTCCAGAACTTGCTTTTTAAATTCTGCTTTATTTTTGATATCCGTCCTTGACGGTATGTAGGATAGATCTAATTCATTCAGTTTAAATGCCGCATCGTATTCAAGTACAAGAACATAACACATTTATCCCAAACCCTATTTTTACAATTGATTTCCAGCTCTTTTTTTTCCTGTTCTTTTAAATGCTACAATGAATATTCTTATGAATGCCTCCTTGTGTTCATGTGTGAGAGTTTTCTGGGGTGTACAGCCAGAAGTATATGCTGGGTATTCAATATTCTTGGGTCATACGATGTATGAATTTTCGATCAGATAGGACCATATCCTAACTTTTATCTCTAAATTTGTTGTACCGATTTATTCTCGCACCAGCTGCACTTGACTTTCTCAACATCCTCACAGTCAAGTGTTTCAGCTGTTTTCATTTTCACCCATCGGCTGGTGTGCAACAGCATCTCATTGTGATTTTATTTTTTCTTTCTCTGATCTCTAGTTATTTTGGGCATCTTTGCCTATATTTATTTGTTGTTTGGGTTTCCTCTTCTGAGAATTATTCATATCCTCTGCACAATTTAAAAAAAAATGTTTTTAACGTTTATTTAGTTTTGACAGAGAGAGAGACAGAGCATGAGCAGAGGAGGGGCAGAGAGAGAGGGAGACGCAGAATCCGAAGAAGGCTCTGAGCTGTCAGCACAGAGCCCGACGCGGGGCTCCAACTCACGGACCACGAGATCATGACCTGAGCCAAAGTCGGACGCTCAACCGACTGAGCCACCCAGGCGCCCCTGCACAATTTTTGATGGGGTTATTTTTCTTACTGATTTGTAGGGCTCCTTTACACATTCTGATGTGACCTTTTATGTATTGTGATATGTCACAGCTATAGTTCTCTAATCTGCCACTTATCTTTCAACTTTATTTATGGAGTCATTTGTGACACAGAAAATCTAAATTTCAGTGTCAACAGTACTTTCTTTTATCACTTCTGCTTTTCTGTCTGTGTTCCCTGTCTTGAGAACAGAGATATCCCCACAATATTTCTTTCTAACATGTTTAACATTTTTTTTCATATTTAGGTCTTTAAGCTACCCAGAATATTTTTGTGTATGTTCAGGTAAGAATCTAACTTCATTTTTTTCTCCACATGGTGAACCAATTTCTTCATTTATTTATTATTATTTTTTAATGTTTTACTTATCTTTGAGAGAGAGAGAAAAAGAGAAAGAAAGAAGGCAAGCAGGGGAGGGTCAGAGAGAGAGGGAGACACAGAATTGGAAGCAGGCTCCAGGCTCCGAGCTGTCAGCACAGAGCCTGATTCGGGGCTCCAACCCATGAACCACAAGATCATGACCTGAGCCGCAGTCACTTAACTGACTGAGCCACCCAGGAGCTCCCTGCCCCCCAGTCATTCTTCATGTATTGAGTAGTCTGTCATTTCTTAACTGTCACCTGTATAATATATCAAGTTCAAAATATGTATGAGCCTATTTCTGGGATCTCTTTTCTGTTCCATTGGTTTATTTTCTATCCCTGCTCTAGTATTTCACTATTTTAGGTATTGAGGCTTTCTAATAAACCCTGATATATGGTGAAAACAAGATTTCCTCTTTTTTTTTCAAAATATCTTTCACAATTTTAAAATTGTGGGGACCCCTGGGTGGCTCAGTCGGTTGAGCGTCCAACTTCGGCTCAGGTCATGATCTCCCAGTTTGTGGGTTGGAGCCCTGCGTGGGCTCTGTGCTGACAGCTTAGAGCATGAGGCCTGTTTTAGATTCTGTGTCTTCCTTTTGCTCTCTGCCCATCCCCCTGCTTATGTGCACGCACAATCTCTTTCTCAGGAATAATAAATGAATAAGCTTTTAAAAAATTGTGAAATTGATATGTTTAGCTCCACAAAAAAATTCTGTTAAACTTTTCGTTGGAAGCATTGAGTAATTTGGGGAGAATTCACATATATGATTTTAACCAGATTTATTTTTATGTCCTTAAATAATGTTTTATAATTTTCTTTGTAAGTGTTGTTCCATCTTTTTTTTTTTTTTTAATATGGAACGCTTCACAAATTTGCGTGTCATCCTTGCGCAGGGGCCATGCTAATCTTCTCTGTATCGTTCCAATTTTAGTATATGTGCTGCCGAAGCGAGCACATGTTGTTCCATCTTTTGATAGATTTCTTTTTCTAAGCCTAACAGTTTCTGTTGGCATTATATACAGAATTTTGTTTTATCACATTTTCTAATTAGTTATGGCCAGTGTATGGGAACAATATTGATTTTTGTACCTTGTTCTTATATTCAGCAATTTTGCCACATACTCTTACTGTTAGTAAATTACTTTGGATTTTCTGTGCATTTAATATTGTCTACAAACAACAATCATTCTTTGTCTTTTATTCTCCATCCATTTGCTCCTATTTCTTTTTCTTGTCTTATTGTGATGGCTAAGTCTCCACTACAAAGTTGAAGAACAAGCATCACTGAGTTTCTGACTTTAATGAGAATGCTTCTAACATTTCCCCATTAAGTATCATATTTATGTCGTTCTCTTCTCTTTTAATTTTAAAAATATACTTAGTTTTGCATGTACATAGTATTAAAAAATCAAATGATTCTACAATGGTTGTTATGAGAAAAAGCAATCCCCTCCTCCCTATTGCTCTATTTTTAACTCCCTAGAGGTAATCAGTTTCTTCTGTTTTTAAAGGCTTTATTAAAAAATTGTAACCGTTTACAAAAGTAGAGAGAAGAGCACTTCATAGGAGAACATAGTTGTTCCTCTTTCCTTTTTGTAGTTGTGTGTCACTCCAATTTGTAGATGTATCGTACTTATCCAGTCCCCTTTGATGGGGATTTTGGTCGTATCCAGTCTTGCTATTACAAGCAGTGCTTTGATAAATTGCCTTGTATATGTTTCTTGCCATGTTTTGCCAATATATCTTTGTGGTAGGTTTCTAGAATGAGATTGCCGGGTTAAAGGGTGTTTGCATGAACAGTTTTGCTATATATTGCCGAATTCTCCTCTCTAGGGATTGGATCAACTTGCATTCCTACTAGGAATGTATGGGGGTGTGGTGCCTGTTTCCCCATAGTCTTGCCAACAGTGTGTTCCTAAATCATGGAGTTTTGCCAAACTGATAAGATAAGAATAATATCTCAGTGTAGTTTTAATTTGCATGCCTGATATTATGAGTGATGCTGAACATCTTAATGTCAAGAGCCATTCTTATTTCCTTTTCTAATGATTATTGATATTTATAGTGAATTTTTCTGTGATTGCTGGCCTTTTTATTTTATTTTTTGGAAACTTTATATACTTTGGTAATGAACCCTTGTCTGACATTTAAATTACAATTTTTTTTTCCCATTTTGCTGTTGATCTTTTTACTTGATTTATTGTGTTTCTGGACAGAGATCACCCTTTTAAACTCATTATTAGATTTATTTGCTATCAAGCTCCATGTTTCTAAATAATAAACATATACTGCTTCTTCATTTCACCTATTAGCCTTCTCTTTGGTAGATGAGCATATAAAACCCTTCAACACTGACTCACCACTCACATACATCCTTCCTCTATCCCTATCTTCCCAGTGTAGTAATGGGAACATGACTTGTGAGTCCCCATTGGAAACTGACCTTGTATAAATTGAAAGTTGAGTCTTTAAGTAATAATAAAGATTTTGAAAGTCTTCCACCAAAAAAAAAATTCTTAATTTAAAAAAGACATGATTTGGGGCGCCTGGGTGGCGCAGTCGGTTAAGCGTCCGACTTCAGCCAGGTCACGATCTTGCGGTCCGTGAGTTCGAGCCCCGCGTCAGGCTCTGGGCTGATGGCTCGGAGCCTGGAGCCTGTTTCCGATTCTGTGTCTCCCTCTCTCTCTGCCCCTCCCCCGTTCATGCTCTGTCTCTCTCTGTCCCAAAAATAAATAAAAAAACAAAAACAAAAACAAAAACAAACGTTGAAAAAAAAAGACATGATTTATCCTCAAATATTAAAAAAAATTTTTTTAATGTTTATTTATTTTTGAGAGAGAGAGAGAGAGAGAGAGAGAGAGAGACAGAGACAGAGCATGAGTGGAGGAGGAGCAGAGAGAGAGGAAGACACAGAATCCAAAGCAGGCTCCAGGCTCTGAGCTGTCAGCACAGAGCCTGACGGTGGGCTCAAACTCACAAACTGTGAGATCATGACATGAGCCGAAGCTAGACACTCAACCGACTGAGCCACCCAGGCGCCCCTATCCTCAAATAATTTAATCTAATAATTTACAAAAGGACTTACTTCCTTGGATTTGAATGTTGGTTTGTACATTACTAACTAGTAGACTAAGATGCGGAGAAATCAAAATGATTTCTAGGCGTCACGGTAATTAAAGAAGAAAGGAATGTTCTGTTTCCATACATTCAACTTGAACATTGTGTTTTCAGGAATAGGCTATCATGAAAAATGAAGTTTGTCTATTAGAATATATATTTAACAATATCTCTTCCCTGAATAATGTTCCATTTTGGCCAGATGGGTGAAATCAAAACCCTTCCTGCATTATTACTGGCCAGTGAACAATGGAGTATGTACCTCTCTTATGCCACACCATGACCTGGGCAAAAGAAAGTGGATAAGGGCATTTTTCTCCTGTAAACTCTGGGTGCCTGGTCTGCAGAGATCTCTTCTTGGTTGGGACTCAGAACACATTGAGTTAATTACCAGAGCTGTCATTTCACAGAGTTGCCTGGTCCCTTCTTGACATACTCGCCCTCCAGCAGGCACTGGTCTTTCTGTCTGCCTGGGTAACCCTTGATTCACAGTCCCATAAATGTGTAGATGGAGGAAGTGGTCTGGGTGATGGGCCATTACTGAGACTAATGCATCTTTTACAGCCGGGAGCAGGCCTTGGTGTTGCCACTGTCTTCTGTTAACTCAGTTTAACTCTGAGATTGCGGTCAGCCAACGAATAAAAAGAGTGGATGTAGAGAAAGGGAGGATAGCCTAATCAGTGTGGATTCCAGGGACTCCCAGAAAGTTTCCGCTTTGTTCCTCTCACCGTAAAATAGCTTGTACAGTCACAGAATGTTGGAGTTGAAAGGGACTTATTTTTGGTTCAGACCACGAGGCTGAGGAGTGATGGAAAGGACCTCAGAGACCGTCAAGTTCCATTCTCTCGTTTTCCAGAAGAAAGTCCAGCCTGAAAACCAAAGACACAAGTGAAGTTCTCAAAATCACACGGCTATCAGAGGTGAGAGCCAGAACCCAAGTCCATCCATGTGCTGTTTTCCCCATCACCCCCTTAGGGCAGTGATTCTCCACTCTGGCTGCACATGACAATATCCTGAACAAAGTGAAAAATGCCCAGACCTCACCCACAGAGAACTGACCCACCGCCATGAGGCAAAAGTTTCAGTACTGAATCTAATGAGGCCACTCAGTGCTTGGTGTGTAACAGAGAAGCTCAATAAACTTTTGTCAAATGTTAATTCAAAATTTAATAGGTACAAATGAGTAAGTGAAATATCCCTGCCAGTTAATGTTCTTTTAATTTTTTTCAACTTTATTGTAGAAAATTTTAAATATTCACAAAAGTAGAAAGAGAAGTATAATGATTTACATAGTATATAATCTACCTTTTGACAGGTTTTCTGGAGAGTAGATCAGACGAGTGATTCTAACGCCACTGAAAATTCCAACAGTCCCAACGGGCCAGGGTCAGATGTGCAGCGTCTTTGGGAAACTCTCGGACCACATCCCACTCAACACGTGGCTGTGAGAGGTGCAGGTGAGAGGATCCAGGGCCCGGGCATCCCAGCGCTCAGAAACATAGCAGGCAGCTAAAGATGAGTGGCCCTTTATACAGTATGGTGCTCCCTCTGCCTGGCCCCAGGGCAGACCTCAGCTCTCAGGGAGGAGAGGCCAACTGAGTGCTGGAAAGTGTCACTGATGCTGGGGCCGATCTCCCAGGGCTGCTTAGCTCTCTGGCATGACTCCTTAGAACAGGAGATGATTCTGTTGTGCTCACATAACAGCACCCTTGACTTCCTTTGCAGGATGATTGAAACTTTTCCGATTAGTTATCATCGGTTCATGAGAAAGTTTTAGTTTTTCTTTTAAGCTCGTTGTAGCGATCAGCTCTCCATTCAGTTTTCTTGGAATTTAATAAAATGATGGCAGTGACTCCCAGAGAGTCAGATGCACAGTCCCCATCTGACTTCGTAGGCTTGACTGTTTGAGGCTAGGAGCCCTGAAGACAGGCCCTGGGGTTGGGGGCAAAAGTTGGGGCTGGGAGGGGCACAGCTGCTGAACCCAAGAGTTGGGGAGGGGGGAGGACAGCTGCCAAGTGCCATTTGTACCTCCAGTGCTCCCCCTGCTCCACCCCAGAGAAATAGAGTCTCAACATGCATCATTAGGAAGGCCCATGTAGCTACCCCACTACCCTCTTCGGCAGGCACAGGGAAGTTTGTTGCCAGTGTCCTCACATGCCTGTTTTCAGAGACCTGCACCTCTTTCCTTTTTCTTCTTGCCCCACCCTCCTTCCATGTTCCCAATATATGCCATGGCCAGCAGTCCAGGGTCCCCCACGGCAAGTTTTCTTGCCCAGGTTGTGCAGGTGGATGGGTTGATGGTAGCCCACATTAGCAACCTTCCTTCTTGTTTATCTTCTCATCAACCTTTCCCTACTCCGTGCCCCACTGGTGGTGGGTGGTAGGGGGAGCTGGTTCATATTGCTAATGGGTACAGGTAGGCAGTGTGAAATGACCAAGGGGTCTATTATTCATCCTCTATGACGGTATCTCCAGCTCTTACCATGGTTCTTGGCACACAGTGGGTGCTCAAGAAACACTTGCCGGAAAGATGGATGGAAGAATGGGAAAGATCGTTGGGTCTAAAGCTGGGAAACCCGACTCTTCCCTTGTTACTGTCAGTAGTTGGATGTGCCCGTGATGAGGTCACCTCTTCACTCTGGCCTCAATTTCCTGTCATATAAGCTGAGGTGGTCGGATTGGTTGAGCGCTAAGGTACCTGCTATGCCTCTTCTGTGATTCTTTGGTGGAGTCATTCCACCCTGTCCTGACCCATGGTGAGTTGTTAAAGCCAAATATTATCCTTCTCAGGAGATAACTTATGTTTAAAGCAGACCATCTGAAAAACAGTACCTAACCCAAGAGGGAGCTCTGCTTCCAAAAAAGTTCAGAGCTAAAGGGGCCAGGAAATTCAAAGTCATGGGCCAGATTAAATTTGTGGGGACAGTTCCTGAGCCTGAGTCCTGACCAGCAGCTGGTCTCAGCAACTGCCCCACAGAGGGCACCAGCATGTCCTATTGCAGCGCCAGGCTGCAGGGGGTTTTGGGAACATGAGGTGACAGAATTTATCCTGAAAGGCCGTGCCACTCTCTAAGATGCCCCCCACACCCAGGTCCCCTTCCCAGGGTTGGACCTAAATTCACGCCTGGATTTAACAGATTTTCTTTTGGTCACTGATGAGGCAGAGCTGAAGGAAAAAGTGTAAGGCGCAGAATGAACATTTAGCAGAGTTTGACATGGGAGCCAGGGCACCCAGGACTGAGCAAGGGCATACGGACGTCACACGGTGTGTGGGGTCAGGGTTTGGGCAACCTTCTCCACATCCGGAGCAGCGGGGGGCTCAGCTGCTACGCAAACAAGGACATTAGCCCCTAGCTGATCTCCTGGCCTCTGAATGCCCCTCAAATGATCCCACTTTTTCTGCTGCCTGATCATTTATCCTGAAACACTGTTCCCATCACAACCTTTCCCTGTGCACGCAGCCTTGGTTTCCTGCTTATTAAATCACACTAAATGTCTTAAGCCTGGCCTCTCACACCACTGCTCATGAACCTTCTGCTTTGCTCAGGCTGGTCTCCTGTGGCATCTCCTGTCCACATTGCTGCCTTTGTCCCCACACCTTTGCTTTGACGTTCTCCTCAACTGAAAATGCTGTTTTCCCCCTGTTGCCTTATCCAGATCCTACCAGCTTTCAAGGCTCCCCTCCTCCACAGCCCTGAACTGCAAGGAAGGCTCTCCTTCCCAGCCTCACAGTGCCGGTTAACTGGTCTTGCTGGGAATTTGGTCACGATCGATTCTCCATGCCTCCTCACCAAAGTAGTAAATGTATCACTCGGTGCAGAGAGCTGCTGATAGATGTCTTTTGTGTCTTAAATAACTTATGACCACATGTCCCAGGCTTTCGGAGACATACTCGATTTCAAATGGTCTGCTTCTTGCAAGACTTATCTTGGATTGTGCATCCTAATTTAGGGTTCAGAGAACATAGACCGTGTGCCAGCAGTGTGAGTCAATAAATATATGTAGCAAGGGATTCATCTGTATACTCGTTATGAATTTGGGCCAAATGGACTGAGTATGGAATGGTAGGCTGGAAGCTGTATTTGCTCAGGGCCTTCATGGAGCATTAATGACTAGACCCATTGGGGCTGATGGCTGTTTATAAGGCTCAGACCCTGAGATGCCGGGGGTTGATGGCCTTCTCCCAACCTTCCAGACATTGTCCCACATGGGAAGGGAACTCATCCAAGGAGGAAAGGGTGACACGCAGTGTGTGTGTGTGAGAGCCTCTCAAAGCAGCATAGATAGCATGGTGGGCCCAGAAGCCAGCTGGGCTTGGATCCTCAGGACAGGAATATTTATGAACTAGAAGAGCAAGTTAAATGAAAAATACCTGTCAGCAGGTGTGCTAGAGAACACAGAGCAGAGGCCCCTCTGGCGGGACACCTTATAACCCATCCTAGCACCCGGTGGGGTGACTTTGGAAGCAGTACAGAGAAGTGAGCATGTCCGTTTGGCCGCAGGAGACATTCTTGTCATGTGACCAAGCACACCAATCCTGTGAGAGGAGAACGCAGGGTGGGGGTGAGGAGTGGAGGGTAGAAGGAGTGAGTGGAGGACGGTGGGGGGAGATACCAACCAGGGTCTAGGAGCCACTTGGTGAGCATGGGGAACCGCAGAGAGAGAACCTCACCAGGTGGCCAGAAGGACTATAGTTCAGAAGTAGAGGTGAGGAGGACATTCCAAGATGAGCAGAGATTTCAAGCCTGGGATTACAACGATTTTGTTGATGGGTGCTCTGAGCCAGAGAGTTGTTTTTATTTTTGAGATATGTAACATTGACCTATTAAATGGAATCAGTGCCCGAGGAAGTGTCAATTACCTTTAAGGACTCATCTTTGGCTGTAATGAACTAAATAGATTACAGAGCCCCCAAGCACTTCAAGGCCTGTTTGGGGGTATTAATACCTATGCAAGGAAAAGTCAGCCTGTGAGAAGTTGGGAACAGAAGGGTCATTTCCTACCTCTTTCGGAAGAGCTTTTAGACTGAGTTTTTCTTCCCTTTTTACCTCTTTCTCCTTCTGGAGCTTCATTACAAATATGGCTGAAGATCAACTCTGGAATATGTGGCTATGTTTTCATGCCCTGTTTTGTTTTGTTTTTTCCCAGCTGCCCTTGCGTGAGTCTTTGTGATGTCATGGAAGGTAGGCAGGCAGTTTCCCTATCTATGGAATGGGGACACTTAATACCTACTTGCAGGTTATTTTGAAGATGAGAGATTATGTGTGCATGGTGCCTACCAGAGCTCAGTACATAGTAAGTGCTCAGTGAAATGCACACCATATTATTTTTTAATGCTACTGCTGTTCTCTGCTACTCCTCCTAGCCGTGGCTCTCTACCAGATGCTGGGGTGAAGGAAATGGGGAAATAAAATCTTTTCAGGGAAGGTAAAGTACAGGTTCATTAATTCCAGAACAACTCAACTTTTATCCATTTATTAGGTCTATACCAGATTTAAAAAATAATGCTTTTCAGGGTGCCTGGGTGGCTTCGTGGGTTAAGCGTCCGAGTTCGTCTCAGGTCATGATCTCGTGGTTCGTGGGTTCGAGCCCCGCGTCAGGCTCTGTGCTGACAACTCAGAGCCTGGAGCCTGCTTCAGATTCTGTGTCTCCCTCTCTCTCTGCCCCTGCCCCACTCACGCTCTGTCTTTCAAAAATGAATAAACATTTAAAAATTTTTATTTTAAATAATGCTTCTCAGTTTGTAGTCTATAGACCTCTGGCAACACAACATTCAGCAAGTACTTGCCTGGAAATAAAAGGCGGATTCCCAACTTCACCCTGGTCCTACCGGATGAGAGTCTTTGGAGATGAGAACCAGGCAGCCCCATTTTAAATGAGTTCCCCACCGAAGTCTGAGAATCACCACGACATAGGAACTGTAAAGAAGTATAATTAATGTGTTTAGGCAGCTTGCAATGTAGGTAGGTGGAGATGACAAAAAAGCAGGAAGGTAATATATAATCACTGTGTGTTTGGGGCGCCTGGGTGGCGCAGTCGGTTAAGCGTCCGACTTCAGCCAGGTCACGATCTCGCGGTCCGTGAGTTCGAGCCCCGCGTCAGGCTCTGGGCTGATGGCTCGGAGCCTGGAGCCTGTTTCCGATTCTGTGTCTCCCTCTCTCTCTGCCCCTCCCCCGTCCATGCTCTGTCTCTCTCTGTCCCAAAAATAAATAAAAAAAAAACGTTGAAAAAAAAAAAAATTTTTAATCACTGTGTGTTTTAGAAAGATTATTCTGGCAGCCAGGCACACGATGGCCTTGTGAGGGATGCTGGGTGCAGGAGGTCTATTCAGAGGTGTTGGCAGTAAGCCTAGCATGAGATAAAGGCTGGGCTGCTGCAAAAGAGAGACAGAAGCCACATGTCAACCCCGGTCATAGGTGTGGTTTTTTACGGCAGGCAGTCTCCAATTCCTTCTGGATGCTAGAAGCCTACAGATGACAAACAAATAAAAACAAAACAAAAAAAAACCTGATTCCATTTATGCTGGCAGAGACCCCAAGCCCTACAAAGATGATGGTCAGCCTTTTCTGAGTTCGAGTCAAAATGAAACAACCCTGAAGGCTCACATGGATGCTGACATTTGAAAAGCTTCCTTCTGGACTCTCTGGTTGCAACCTTCTGGAAAAATTCATCAGAGCTGCTCTTTTCTTATCTTTTTGGTTTCTGCTTTGCTGGGCCCTAAATATGGGCCTAGTCTTTCTATGAGATTATCTGAACCAGCTAGGGAGGCGGGTGGGTGGAAGGAAGTCAGGAGGTACTTCTGGAGGGGTTGGTGGAGGTGAGTTCTGAGGCAGATTTCACACGGGATGACGGACATGGGATAAAGCAAGAGTGAAGGAAGTCATTATAGGAGGTAAGACTGACCAGGGAAGAGAAACTACAGCTTCTGGATAGAGCTAAACTATTCTAGGGGTGCCTGGGTGGCTCAGTCGGTTAAGCATCTGACTTTGGCTCAGGTCACAATCTTGTGGTTCATGAGTTCGAGCCCCACGTTGGGCTCTCCGCTGTCGGCAGACCCACTCTGAATCCTCTGTCTCCCTCTCTCTTCCCTTCCCCTGCTTGCACATGCTCTCTATCAAAAATAAACATTTTTTTTTAAAAATAGCTGAACTGTTATAGAATCTGGAAAAGTGAGCTAGGTAAGAAATATGAACATCCCTCTAGAGTGGGGACGACTGTCTCTGATCTTGAATTCCATTGCTGTCAGCATGGGTGCCTGGGCTCTGAGACCTCAGAAAAAGGTACCCCTTGGCTTAGGGGAATGACCAGAAAAAAGCCACAGACTAAAATGAAGCCAAATGAGCTACCGGAAATGGATACACCTGGCCACCTTTAGACCCTGATCTTAGGGCTTTGTCTGTGTGAAGCCGCTGAGCCTGAGTTGGAGATCAAACACACATCTCTCTCTATCCGTGTTTGTCTATCTTATCAGTGTCTAAACGGCCTTGTTAAGCTCTATGGCTAAAAAAAAAAAAAAAACAGCAAAAATCCACCTGTTTTTTTCTGCCAATTTTATTTTGTTAAACTAGCATTTTTAAAAATATTCAATCATGGGATCCTTTAAAAATACGCGGCAGAAGCTTTAAACTAATTGACTGACTAAACCTGGCCTTGGCATGTTTTGTTTAGTGGCGCATTTGCAAAAATTTTTGAAACGGCTGTCAACATTAATCAGGTGATTTCACCCAAAAATCCAGATTACCAACTTCTCTTGACAAAAAAAAAAAAATCAGATCTGATAATTTCAGGACCTCATTTCCATGTGGCCACTGTCAGCTGGAGATGAGCAGTGGTCATTTTGAGAAGGGAGATGGCCTCTTTGGTTTGCCAGAGTCCCCGGGACTCACAATTGTGTTTCCCCACCCCCCACAATGAGTATCAGTTGCCATTTATTCTCACAGCTGTGCTATTTTTTCTTAGTAAAGAACATCAGGAAGCATATTTATACCGAAGTTCCTATTGAAATTGTTCTTTTATCCAGCCTGCTTTCCTCCTTTATACGTACCTGGCCCTTGTTGCATCCAAGTTGGGAACCCTGGTGCCTGAGTGGCTCAGTCGGTTAAGTGTCCAACTCTCTTGGTTTCGGCTCAGGTCGTGATCTCACAGTTCGTGAGTTTGAGCCCTGCATGGTGCTGACAGCATGCATCTAGCCTGCTTAGGATTCTCTCTCTCTCTCTTTCTCACTCTTTCTGCCCCTCCCCTGTTTGCTCTCTCTCCCTCTCTCTCAAACTTAAAAAAAAAAAAAGTCGGGAACCCCTGTTCTGACATCTATTAATATAACCAGGCTGCATTCTTCACTGCTCCCTCCTCAATTAATTTTTTAAATTAAAAAAAAAAAAAAAGAAAAGAAATGTTAGAACTGGCACATTAGAGAGCCTTGGGTCAGGGTGCTAACCAGATGGCCATTAAGTCACCTACCCTCCCCCAGAATCTCAAGACAACCTTAGGAAAGCACGATTGAGATGAACAGAGTTGTAATCTTTTGAGATGCGTTACTTGGCTAACAAACAAATAGGTGTTTAGAAAGAGGCGTGTCGGTAAGAGTCCACTCTTGGGTGTAAAAAGGTCGAGTGGAGCCCTTCCTCTCTCTCTTCGCAGCCTGAGTAAAACCTCCTTCACAGCCATCCCCCTTCCTTTGGGCGGATTCCACGCTCACCAAGCAACCTCCTGGTTATAAATTCCATTCAGGGAAATGGGTGTCTCGGAAGGCAGATGTAAATGTCCGGGTCACCGGATAGCCACGCCCATTCATTGCCCATTTGTAAATTGCCCTTCTGGCATACAGGCTTCTTGTGAGGTGTGATTGGCATGGGTCTGTATCCCCCAGGACCTGAGCTCCTGACCTTGCAAAGCTAAGAAACAGAATATTGAGGAACGGCACCCTCATCAACAGACAGTCACCTGCCGGCCGGGCACCGCTTCGCTGCCGCAGGGAGATGGGCCCGTCCACAGTGTCCAGACGCAGGGTGTGCAACCAGAGGCCAGGGCGTCTAAATGTCCTGGGCTGTGGGAAGTCTCTGGGTTGTTTGCTCCTGAGTTCTCACTGTCCCTGGGAGGTATTACTGGTGTCGGACCCTGATGAGTGCCTCATGCTGTGCCTGACACGAGGAGCATTCTGTACATGTTCTTGGGAAAGATTTCAAGTGGAAACATTTTAGCAAAAGCCAGGTGGCCCCCACCCATCAGCGACATCTGAGGGGATTCTTGCTCTGCTTGGGGGGCTGTACTTCTTGGTTTCAGAAGTCCCTTCTCTCTCAGATTCTACAACTCGGCTTCCTAGGCTGATGATGGCAGAGGACAGAGCAAGGGGGAGCGAGAACGGTGCTCGCTTCCGCCAGTGGGCAGTCGAAGGCGGGTGTCCGAAGGGAAAGGGCAGTATTGCTCCAGCGGGGCTCTGTCAGCTTCCTTGGTAGCGAGAGCCACTCTCTTAGGATCCCTGGATACCTGGGAGAGGGAGAAAAGGTGCACATTAATCAGCTCAGTTTTCCTCTAAGGCGGCAGGTGCCAGGTCAGAGCAGGTTAGAGCAGGGCACAGAGAGGCTCCTGCCGACTCAGAGGAGATAGGAGGAGGGACCCAACAGCCAAGGAGGATGTGCGTGGGGCCAGCTCAGCACCTGATGTTAACAAATGTTGTTCATCCTTTATCTAAGGAAGAGTTTCAGGGCGCAGTCTGGTGTCCTGCCAGGACCCCTAGGTGGTGAGTGGCTGGAAAGGATGCAGGAGACCCCCCCTCCCCCACCACTGTCTTTGTGCCCTGCTCTGCAGCTGGCACCTGAGGTCCCCAGGAAAACTGTGCAGGTCATCTGCTCCTTCCTAGTGATGCCCATGACTGCCACAGCCTGAAGCATCGCTTTTGCATTTTTCAGAAAGAATATTATGATAAAACCACCCAGGCGTAACATTATTTCTTGTTTCCATATTTACTTCTTTTTATGTAAATCCCAGACATCATGGAATAGGAATCTTTAAAAAAAAAAAAAAAGGAGATTTTCTCACATGGCCATAATACCATATCATACCTAAAAAAACGAGCAGTTTTTTGTATCGTCTGGCCCTGTCCATATTCCAATTTCCCCAGTTGTCCCACAAATGAGTATGTATGGTCGGTTTGTTGACAGCAAAGCTTTTTAAATTTAAAAAAAAAATTTTTTTAACGTTTATTTATTTTTGAGACAGAGCATAAACAGGGGAGGGTCAGAGAGAGAGAGACACAGAATCCAAAACAGCCTCCAGGCTCTGAGCTGTCAGCACAGAGCCCGACGCAGGGCTCGGACCGCGAGATCATGACCTCAGCGGAAGTCAGCCGCCTAACCGACTGAGCCACCCAGGCGCCCAGACAGCAAAGCTTTTGAAACAGTGTTTCTTACCAGCCTCAGGATTCTGCACAAATGTCTCAGAGACCAGCCCAGCAAGGGTGAGGCCGAGGGGGAAGGCCCAGGCCCCCTCCTGTTTCGGCCATAGCAGGTTTTATTATTAGGAACAAAAGGGGTTTTCTGTTAAGGAAAAAAAAATTGAACATCATTTCCATGAAGCATTACTTCTCTGGTATTTTCAAAGGGAATGCCCCGTGCTATGATTGCCTTAAATCAAAGGGATTACGATGGATACCCCAGTGGTGGGCTAGTGGGAACCCAGGGTAGGGGCAGGGAGATCTGGCAGAGTAGAAGAGTTGTAGATGGAGAAATTTTATTCCCACTGGACATGAGCCTGGACTCATAAAACAGACCATTCTAGGACCTAGAATACATTGTGTCCACTTGGTAGTTTCTCCCCTCCATACTAATGCATCTAACTGACATATCTAACTCTTATCTAGGTACCTAGATCCTGCTCTGTGAAGCCCACTGTGTTCTTGCTTATTCATAGGGCAGATCGGCACATTCTGAGGCCAGTGAATTTTTAAACCTCTCCTGCTCAGTTTATGCTTCTGACATTTTCTAGGTATACTCCAAAGAACTTGACCTCAGAGGAATGGTCTTCCAGAATTTTAATCGTTACAGTTTGGCATTACCAAAACAAGATTCACGCAGAGTGTCAGTCACACAGACCTATCCGTAGCGAAGCAAGAGATATTCCATCACAGATGTAACACACGAGCAATCTGGTCCAGCAAGCAAATGCAGCTAATGTTCCACGAGCCTGAAGGACACAAGTCCAAACAGGGAGAGCAGTGAGAAATTCTAGGAAATTCTGACCTTTTCTGGGCACCTTGATGATCATAGCTTCCAATAACAGCTCCAGATCTTTCTCCTCCTCCAGGACGTGGGCCCAGATTAACCTGCCAAAATTTGCTTTTGAGATCTTGAAGTTCAAATATTTCAAATGATGATATTTCAAATGATGATATTTGTCTATCTTGTCTGTTCTGTTCAACCACAGAATAGTAAGTTCCACACGGATGGTGACAATGTCCACCGTGTATATACACACGTATATCAGTGAACACGTTTATCCCCTAATATGTGGATTACACATAAATAAACATATAGTTTGGGTAGAGAAAAACTTGGGAACATTCGAAAGGACTCATCCTTTCCCCCCACTAATATTTTCATAATTTTTTAGTTAAAGGCTGATGAAATTCTAGCTCGCCTTAGAATCTAGCTAATATGTGTGACTATCTACTAAATACCTAGTTTCCTTTGGATATAACAGATGCATAAACTATAGTCCCTCCCCTGGGATGTTTGTGATTTAGTTGGGGACACAAACGTGCCCGTGAGAAAAATGAAGCCATGTGGGACAGTATACACTCTCCCCTCTGCCTATTCAAACATGGCCCTGCTTTCAGTGTCCATATCCAATCTCCCCCTCACGCTAAGCATTCCTATAGTCAACCAGCCTCTACCAAGGACCTACTGAGTGCCAAGGGCAGTATCAGAACCAGAGGTAGAGCAGTGAAGGAGATAGCCGTGTTTCATATGCCAATTCCTGAACTCATCTCGAAAAGTTACTTAACTGTTATATATGTAGGCATGCTCCTTACTATCAAAATGGTAAGTTCCTAAAAGGTAGTGACCTATATGGTCACATTCTTTTGTCAGCCCCTCACCACCTAGAATTTGTTCATAGAACTTATTAAAGTTTGAAAGTCTGGGTTGTATAGAATTTTCAGTAAACATGAAAAGCTATAAATTGATAACATCATAACACAGGGAAGCCTCAAAACACTGAGAACTCCTGCCCACCCTTCAAAACACAAAAGTCACCTCCTCCATGATGCCTTCCTGTACTTACTCAAGCAGATTTAGTTCCTGTCTTCTCTCTAAGTCCATGCTACTTGGTGAAGACCTCTATAGATAAAATTTAGCACAGTAACTATAATTATTAGTTTACCAAGTTTCCCCTGAGACAAACACCTGAGTGTTTGGGGGAAGTGTCTGGATCACATACCCTGCCCAGGGAGACATGGATGGAGGGTGCATAGAGAATACACATGCCCAGCACCTTTTACCTAAAAGATAATGGACGTGCATCTAACATTTGCAAAATTACAGCTCCATGCAAATACATAGCAGTCCCGACTCTCCTTGCTGAGAATATAAAGAAAAAGTACTCTGAGGAGAGGGGAAGTGAGACGTAGTAGTTGAGGATACCAAGTATCAGCTCTGCAAGATGAGAAAGTCCTAGATATCTACCCTATAGCATAGAGATTATAGTTATCAATACTGTCTTGTATACTTCAACATCGGCCAAGAGGATAGCTCTTAGTTAAGTGTTCTTATCACAAAAATATAATAAGGATAAAGAAGGTGGGAGGAAACTTTTGGAGAGGGTGGGTATGTTTATGGCATAGAGTGTGCTGATGCATTTCATGGGTGTGTATTTCTCTCTCCAAACTTATTCAGCTGAATAGGTTAAATAGGTACAGCTTTTTGGAGGTCAGTTGTATCACAATGAAGTGGTTAAAGAAGAAGAAGAAGAAGAAGAAGAAGAAGAAGAAAGAGGGGAAGGAGAAGAAGGAGGAGAAGGAGAAGGAGAAGAAAGAGAAGGAGAAGGAGGAGAAGGAGGAGGAGGAGGAGGAGGAGGAGGAGACGGAGACGAAGACGAAGACGAAGACGAAGACGAAGAAGAAGAAGAAGAAGAAGAAGAAGAAGAAAGAGTTCTAGGCCTTTGTGAGAAAGAAATGTCTAATCAGAAGCTGTAGGTTTGGAGGTTGGGCTCACCCACCCGAGGGAAGTAGGGACACTCAGGACAGTGGTCACTCAGCATTTCCAAAACAAGGAGGACAGTAGTAGTAGGTAATAGTGGCTGTCAGGAGAAGGGGGTGGCACCTCATAAGAAGCCACTAGTAAGGGCCAGGGGAAAATTTTATCTGAGAAGGGAGGCATCGGAGGGGTGAGGTCTGGCTGCCACAGACAGTGATTTGGCAGACAGCCCCCCAGGGAAGGGGAGGTGATGGCCTGGGGCAGGGAGCTAATTTCAGGAGGTGGAGTCAGAGACAAGACAGTGCCCAGAAGGAGCAGGAGGAAGGGAACAGGACCCTGATTCCAGGAACTTCATTACCAGAAAAATAACCCAGGCAGCAATCAACTTTCAAGGATAAGGAGGGGACTGAGGCATTTCGACTGGCGAGGAGGGCACTATATGACAGTGGTCTTAGAGCTCAGACTCTGGAGTCAGAGGGAACCTGCCCGTGTTTTAAGCGGTCCCAGCTAAGGGACTGTGGTTTGGGGCGTTGGGGTGGAGGGGTGGGGGAGGGGTGGCAGCGAATTAGCTCACCGTTTTCCCTCTTTAACCACCTTTCCCCCTCATAAACCACCTTTAACCGAGGCTGGCTGTGACCACTAGAAAGCTTAAACTCACTCTCGAAGCCAAATGTTGAGTTAAAAGGAACCTTGAGATTCTTTCTCCGACTTCCTTGGGCATTTAGATTTTAAACCCATTTGTAAATGTTGGTCTGTGGGGAGGCCTGGAATAGATGATGATCCAGGCTTGTGACTTTAACCCGAAGCCAAATTTCTAGGCTTTCCTGTAGCATACTCAGCTAACTGGAAAATTTGAAAGTAAATACATTTTGAAGAGAAAAAAAAAAAGATGTAAGTTCCCGCTGCTCTCAGATGAGACCTTTGCAACCTGCGAATGACGTCATCATTTTGTTCCCTGTCCGAGAACTGGACGGCGAGATCTGTTTTCGCTTTCTTCCAAAGCCTTTGTGTGTCCAGGAAGGCGGTAGTGGGTCTCTAAGAATTGTTTCTTAACTGCCTAGGTGCCCTCCTTTGGAAAACAAGGCCACATTATCCCCAGACAGCACTCAGTGGGGTGGCTCTGAGTGAGGCCCCGTGGTGTTTGCTTTCTGGGGACATCTGAAGTGGGAGCCATGGTGACCAGGCGTACCTGATGTTGGCACATCTATCCCCCAGGATGTAGGGGAGCCATCACATGGATACTGGATCAAATTAACATTTTAAAGCCTGCTAATGCACTCATCACAGTGTATCTGACTTGTCTAGTGAATATGGTATTTGAGTTGAAGGTGGGGGGGACGACCTCAGACCTGCTGGGGCTGGGGGATTTCCTGGGCTATGGGACTTCCAGTAAGACCAGGACCCTGTGGCGGGGCACCTGGGATCCTGCTGAGCCTCTGGCTCTCGATTTCGGTTTGGGTCATGCTCTTGAGGTTTGTGAGTTTGAGCCCCAGCTCAGGATCTGTGCAGAACACACACACACACACACACACACACACACACAGTAAAACCTTGGTTTGCAAGCATAATTCATTTCGGAAACATGCTTGTAATCCAAAGCACTTGTATATCAAAGTGAATTTTAAGAGCCATTGGCTCACTTGTGATCATGTGACATTCGGCATCAGGTACTACTCGTATTGCTCTGATGTAACTGCTGTGGGGATTTTTACGCCTCCCCAGGTGATTCTAACGCACAACGATGTTTGAGACCACTGCTCTAGAAAAAGCTCCGCTACCCCTGAAGTACTCCGACCTGAATTCGTTTCCTGACACTTATTCATTTGACAGTTAACATGTATTTGTTGAGCAACTACTGTGTGTCATGTACTGTGCCAAAGGCTGGATGGCTAAAATAGACACGATCCCTTCCGCAAGGAGCTTGTTGTTTAAGGAAAACACGTATAAACAAGTAAACAGAAAATACTACACAATACAAAGTTGTGACAAGAGGAAGCCCTGGAGAGAAAGAGTAGAGAGCAGGTAGAAGAGAGAATGAGGGCATGCGGGGGCAGCTACCTTGGACAGAGAAGTCACTGAGGACGTCTCAAAGACAGGTGAGACTTCAAGTACTAGGAACTGTCTGTGCCAAGTGTAGGAAAGAAGCACCCCGGGGAAGAGAAAAAGCTTGCGTGAAGGCCCCAGGTTGGAAAAGGGCTTCGCATATTCTGACAACTGTCAGAACCGGAGCGATCATGGAGACACAGGGCCAGAGCCGGGCGGCAGGGCCACGCTGAGCAGGGCCTCCCAGACCATGGGGACAAACTAGGGTCGTATTCTAAGTGCAACAGCAAGCCAAGAAGAAAGTAACATTACTGTTTATGTTTTTATAGAATTTTTTAATATTTTAGAGGTGCCTGGGTGGGTCAGTCAGTTAAGCATCTGACCCTTGATTTCGGCTCAGGTCATGATCTCGAGGTTCGTGAGTTTGAACTCCACATTGGGCTCTGCTCTGACAGCTTGGAATTCTCTCTCTCCCTCTCTCTCTGCCCCTCCCCTTCTTGCTCATGTGCTGTCTCTCTCTCTCTCTCTCTCTCTCTCTCAAAATGAAATAAACCTAAAATAAATTAAAAATAAATTAATAAAATATTTTAGGGGTGCCTGGGTTAACTCAGTTGGTTAAGTGCCCAACTCTTGATTTCGGCTCAGGTCATGATCTCATGGATCGTGGGATCGAGCTGACAGCTCAGAGCCTGCTTGGGATTGTCTCTCTCCCTCTCTTTCTGCCCCTCCTACACTCATGTGCTCGCATACTCTCTTTCTGTCTCTCAAAATAAATAACCTTTAAAAATAAAATAAAATATTTTTTAACATTTTTATTCATGTGTTGAGAGACAGAGAGAAACAGAGCATGAGCAGGGGAAGGGCAGAGAGAGAGGGAGACACAGATTCTGAAGCAGGTTCCAAGCAGCTCGAACCCATGAACTGAGAGATCATGACCTGAGCCGAAGTCGGACGCTCAACCGACTGAGCCACCCAGATGCCCCTAAAATAAAATATTTTTATGGCTGTTGTGCGAAATGGAGATTAGAAGAATCTGGCTCAGTGTATTCACCAGAGACACATGAGAGTGAGAGATTCAGGCACTGAGAAGTCACAAGAACATGTCCCCCATGGGCAGCCAGGCTCTGAAAGGGCTGTGTGAGGGACACTTCGTGGGGCTGCAGCTATGTGGAGAGGTGAGGACCGTGACCGCCCATCACACAGAGTCAAGATGGCTGGGCTTGCATCTTCTGTGTGCCCTGCGTGGGCTAATTCACCAGATATTAGGTTACGTACATCGGTTTAACACCTCGGCCTCTTCTCAGTGTGGACTTGGGCCAGAGGCTGTTCTAATGAGCGGCCAGCTTTACAGCTCCCTGCTAGATGATCTGGAGCTTCCACGGCTGCCAGCCAAGCAGGGAGGTCCAACGCCAGGCCCTGTGGCCTGGGGACTTGGGAATCCCAGGTGCATGGCCATCTGCAGTGGCCCTCTGCTTTGTGTAGGTGTTTGTAATCTATTGCCCAGATGGAGGGTTGCACGAAATGGTTCTGGCAGGTAACCAGAGACTTGAGGTGGGAGGGCAGCGACATGGACCATCTGTGGAAAAGCCTGCTCTGGGTAAGTAGGTGCGGACGCCCTCAGGGCAACAGAAGGGGGCCAGCTTTTGACGTGTACACAAACTCTTTGCCATTCAAAAATAATTGCAGAATATATATAAGTTGAAAGTAATGCTCCTAAAGAATAAATTAATATGCCTCACGTAGCCTCCCGTGGCCCAAAACTTTCACCTTGTCCTAAGCCACATGCAAGGGAAGGAGGGAAGGGTGGGGCTTGCTTCACAGTTTTATAGTCAGGGAAACAGAGGCTCAGAGGGGGGAGGACCACCTCGAGCTTACAGAGCAAGAGCTGAGATCAGGTGCCCCGGCTGCTGTTCCCCGTGCCGACCTGGTCCCCAGCACACTGCTTCCCTCAGGATGGCTCTGTGAGGAAGGGCTTTGGACCAGAGGATGCAGCATGAAAGACTTTGCTTGGGGCCCGAGGGAGGATAGGGGTGAGATGAGAAGATGGGTTTCAGTGAGGTACTCAGGAAACATTTACTGATGGTGCTGGCCTACATGATGGGAAGGAGAGATCCCACCCGAGGCAAGGGAAAGAGATGGAAGAAATACTTGGGCACAAGGGCCATCTTTTCTTCATCTCTGTATTATCAGTGCCTGTTACACAGTAGACACTCAACACACAAAGCATTGAAAGAAATGCTTTAAGGAATCAGTGAATCCACTGAAGCTTCCCTGGCTATCAGGAAGCACTCCACGCCTGTTTTGTAAACGCATTGGAGTGTTTCCTCGACAGGAGACTCTGCCCAGATCCCTGGGAAGAAAGGTGCCAGGTCACCCCACCCTCCTTCCCTCGCATGTGGCTTAGGACAAGGTGAACGTTTTTGGCAACGAAGGCTACGTGAGGCATATTAATTTATTCTTTCGAAGCATTACTTTCAGGGGCGCCTGGTTGGTCAAGTGTCGGTCAAGTGTCCGACTTTGGCTCACGTCATGATCTCACAGTTCGTGGGTTTGAGCCCTGCACCGGGCTCTGTGCTGACAGCTCAGAGCCTGGAGCCTGCTTCGGATTCTGTCTCTCTCTCTGCCCTTCCCCTGCTTGTGCTCTGTCTCTTTCTCTCTCTCTCTCAAAATTAAATAAAAATTAAAAAAAAAGAAGCATTACTCTCAGCTTGTATATATCCTGCAATTATTTTTTGAGTGACCAAGAGTTTATATATGCGTCAAGATTTGGAGATGAAAAAAAAAGAGAGCTGAGGATCAAAGCAAACAGAATGACAAAAAAGAAAGAAATGTAGAAACTTGGGATGGAAAAAACTAGAGAAGAAATGTAACCAGTGCATGTTCCATGTCCTGGGGTCAACAATATTTCAGGGTCATAAAACCTAACACTATGGCAGATGGCAGAGAGAAGCTGGGAATGTATAAGTGTGTGAAAGACTTATCTACCACTGCAGGAAATAGATAATATCTAAGTATGGAGGTTCTTCAAAAAATTAAAAATAGAATTACCATGTGATCCAGTAATCACACTACTGGGTATTTACCCAAGGAATATGAAGTCACTAATTCCAAAGGATACATATATCCCTATGCTTATGGCTTTATTTGTAATAGCCAAATTATGGAAGCGGCCTAAGTGCCCATCTACAAATGAATGGACACAGAAGATGTGGTATATACATACAATAAAATATTATTCAACTGTAAGAAAGAATGAAATCCTGCCATTTGCGACAACGTGGATGGAGCTAGAGTTTAATGTTAAACAAAATAAGCCAGTCAGAGAAAGACAGATGCCATATGATTTCACTCATATGTGGAATTTAAGACACAAAACAAATGAACAAAGGGGGGGAAAAAAGAGAGACAAACCAAAACCAAAAGCCAAAACCCCAAACTGCGCCCCCCCAACACAAAATCCAGACTGTTTACTATAGAGAACAAACAGATGTTTATTGGAGGAAAGCGGGGGGGGGGGGGGGGGGGGGGGGGGGG